>NC_053112.1:8211902-8214402 GCF_010015445.1 Perca fluviatilis | reverse complement strand
TGAGAAAAAGAAAAGCAGTTTGCCACACTTGTTTTTTTTTGTAAAGATACAACTAACACCACAAATGATCAGGAGAAAGAGCTGTGGAGCAAAAGTTAGTTATTTTAACTTACTGATCTTTCCTCTCATCAGAACCAGAACCAGGAGAGTCCCGAGGAGGAGAAGAGAGGGAAGGATAACAGCACGGGCAGTCTTCCTGTTCTCACCATCTGGAAGAATATCAGAGAAGATGTTGAGTTTAGAAGAAGGGCAGCTTTAAGAAGATACACACCTAACCCTAACCCTAACCAGAACTCACACTAACCAGCCTGAGTCAGGACCCTTCAGGTCTCTGGAGGACTATTAGAAGACATTTACCCCGATGCTCTGACTTCGCCGCTGGGGTGTGCCAAAACGGAGGTCGCTGTGCTGTAAATCTGTTGTCTTTTCGTTCGCTTTTTTTTTTTTCAAATAACACAAACAAAGTTCTTCATTATCTCCAGTTGCATTATACACAACTTAAAGGTCCCATGGCATGAACATTTCACTTTTTTTTAACATTAATATGAGTTCCCCCAGCCTGCCTATGGTCCCCCAGTGGCTAGAAATGGTGATAGGTATAAACCGATCCCTGGGTATCCTGCTCTGCCTTTGAGAAAATGAAAGCTCAGATGGGCCGATTTGGAATCTGGAAAGAGACTTCAGATACAGTATTAGGGGGCCACTAAGGTCTATATAAAAGAGACTTCAGATACAGTATTAGGGGACCACTAAGGTCTATATAAAAGAGACTTCAGATACAGTATTAGGGGACCACTAAGGTCTATATAAAAGAGACTTCAGATCCAGTATTAGGGGACCACTAAGGTCTATATAAAAGAGACTTCAGATACAGTATTAGGGGACCACTAAGGTCTATATAAAAGAGACTTCAGATACAGTATTAGGGGACCACTAAGGTCTATATAAAATAGACTTCAGATACAGTATTAGGGGGCCACTAAGGTCTATATAAAAGAGACTTCAGATACAGTATTAGGGGACCACTAAGGTCTATATAAAATAGACTTCAGATACAGTATTAGGGGACCACTAAGGTCTATATAAAAACATCCAAAGAGCACCATGTCATGGGACCTTTAAATATAAAAATAAAATAATATTACAATTGACCTGTCCTGCTTACCAACAGTGAGGTAAAATTCACAGCGGGCTTTCAGGTCTGGGACGTAGACTTCATACGGTCCAGAGTCAGACAGATTTACTGAGGAGATGTGCAGCGTCACGGTTCCTCCGATCAGGTCTTCATGGATCAGAGTTGTTCTGCCTCTGTAGTGAGGACTCTGTGGAGGGAAATGGTCCTGTCCATGTCGGTAGACGTGGACCAGATCGTCATGGAGGTCAAGTCTCTTCAGATCCAACGTGTAAGGAGTCAAGTTGAGCGGAGGACTCAGAGAACCCCCCAGAGTAACAGCATCACCTTCTACTGCCTCGACCAGAGTCGGACACACCACACCATACTCTCCTGGAGAAACACACATTATATAGACACACACATTATATAGACACACACATTATATAGACACACACATTATATAGACACACACATTATATAGACACACACATTATATAGACACACACATTATATAGACACACACATTATATAGACACACACATTATATAGACACACACACACATTATATAGACACACACACATTATATAGACACACACACACATTATATAGACACACACACACACATTATATAGACACACACACATTATATAGACACACACACATTATATAGACACACACACATTATATAGACACACACATTATATAGACACACACACATTATATAGACACAGACATTATATAGACAGTCTGAAATCCTCTGAAGGACAGACAGCTTTTCAAACTCTTTTCATTCACCCCGTTAGAAAGGCCCGAGGAACAGCCATAGACAGTAGCTATATAAAAGGGGACATGGCCTTATTTAAAGCAACCATAGCGGCCAACTGCACCCTCTGGCTCAGAAAAACTTCCCCAGAGTATATTTCTGCGGATATTTTGTATTACCTTTTTGTATTACACATCTGTTATTTTGCTCAGTTTATAAAGGAATATTTTTCAATCATTTGTCTGCAGCTCATTCTGTACAAAAATCCTGAGAAAGTCGTGTATTGAATCGTGAGTTGAGTGTATCTTTACATCCCTGATGATATATGTAGAAATATTCAAATAGACCATATACAGACTTTAACCTTTCCTTCGCTTCTTTTCCGACCGTGGTCAGAAAACCGGGGGGTTGTAACAGAAACGCACAAAGTGCCCCGCAGCAATCTGGCGGAGCAGCAGCAGAACAGTAAGCTATATAAGCTGCATGATGATTTAGACGCCAACTGTTGTTGAATTTAGGAGAAATCTACAGACGCAAATAGACAAAGTGTAGTAAAATAAATAGCCTACCTTAATGTGGATTTTGGACTTATTTCACCACAAGTCCAAAAGAAGACATGTTA
>NC_053112.1:8156902-8206902 GCF_010015445.1 Perca fluviatilis | reverse complement strand
CTTTGAGTTTGAAAAGGTTCAAAGTATCTCGCTTTATTAAATTACATAGATATCCAGTGCAATACTTAAAGTAATGGTTCGGAGTAATTTCACCCTAGAGTCCTTTGCACCATGACCTCGAGCCAAACACCCCCCCAGAAGCTTTTTTCAGCTGGGTCTAGCATTGGGAGAGTTAGCGTAGAGTAGCGTTAGCCGCTGAGTAGCTTAGCGCGGGGCTAATGGACCCACGTTTGTATCTGGTAAATGACCCCACTAATAATGCCCGAAATGATACCAAAGGTCTACAAGTAGTACATATAGGTTATGCTCTTATAAAACGATGGATTGGAAAGTTTGTAAGTACACCAGAAGTTTATGAACACTTGCCTGCTCTCTTCAGCTCTCTGTTGCTGCTGCTGCTACCTGCAGTTAGACGAGTGCTTAGGGCCGTCTACAAATTACTACACCAAAAAGAGATACAACAAAAATATTTGTTAATTTAATGATTAAATAAGGTAATGTCTCCAAACTTACCTCAATTATTACTTGTCTCCTGCTAGTTATACTACAGCACTTAGTTAAAAAAAAAGTTAAATTAATAAATATTTTTGTTGCATCTCTTTTCGGTCTAATTTGTTGAATGTCCCTAAGCACTCGTCTTAGCAGCAACAACAACAGCAGAGAGCAGAAGCCAGCAGGCAAGTGTTATTTACATAAACTTCTGGTGTACCAAACTTTCCAGTCCATCGTTTTATGAGTGCATAACCTATATGTACTACTGTACTGCGGTATCATTCGGCATTATTAGTGGGGTCATTTACCAGATAACGATGGTCAATAACCTACCTCAGCTCTATTCAGCGTCTTACCTACTCCGCTAACTCGCCCAATGCTAGACCCAGCTGAAAAAAGCTTCTGGGGGGGTGTTTGGCTCAAGGTCATGGTGCAAAGGACCCTAGGGTGAATTACTCCGAACCATCACTTTAACAACTGGGAACTAACCCCAGTTTCCTCACTGTCATTTCTTTTAGGGACAGACTACTACTATCTACTATCTGGAACAAGCTTGGTTAAGTAGACCACTCTCCACTGTACAACACATCCAAATTTCATAGTCATAACTCATGAAAAGTGTTTTTATTGTGACCAGAAATCCTCCTTACATGTCAATAACCTAATTTTAAAAACTGACATTTGTCACACTCATGACAGGGAACTCAGGGCTCCCCAGTGTCCTTGCTGCCATGGCAGTTACTTCACCAAATGGCGGTGGACACCAGGGGAACTTTGTGACACGGCAGTCAGGACACTGGGGAATCCAGAACTCAGTGTTGTGAATCACTATATAAATATGTGACTTTCACTAAATGTTTCAAAAGTTTTTGATTCAACTCTGTAATGTTGCTGTCTTGCTGATGTGAGCATGTTCTGAATGTTTGGTCAATCAGATTGCCTGGTTGGATCTACTTGTATTGTCATTGTGTAACATTTGTTAAATTTTTCTAATTTTTTTGTAATGTAATTTAATTAAATATGGTCAACAATAAACAATAAAGTTGTCAAATAGCCAAATATATGCATGTATTGTTCTTGTTTTTAAATAATAATACCCATAATAACATTTAAAATGAACAAAGAACTGGAGCCTTTTTTTATTCTGAAGAACCTTTTGAAAGAGGTTCTTTATTGAACCAGTTTCTTTAAAGAACCTTTTGAAAGAGGTTCTTTATTGAACCAGTTGGCTCCACAAAGAACCTTCTTGAAAATGGATCCTTAAAGAACCAATTTTTAATATGGTTCTTTGAAGAACCATTAATAGTGCATCAAAGAACCATTTTGTGATGGTTCTTTGAAGAACCTCTTGTTAAAAGGTTCTTTGTGGAAGTGAAAATGGTTCTTCTATGGCATCACTCTTAAGAACCATTTTTGGTTCCAGTTAGCACCTTTTTTTTTCTGTGTGTATGATTCAAGAAGCCTTCAGGAAATGACAGAAACACTGTGGTCCCGATTCGATTAAATGTAATGTTATCGACCCATATACACACGTGTGTGGTTTGTAGCCTATAGAATAAGCCTTTAATTCAGACAAATCGCAGTTAAAATCCCTCCAACTCAAAATCAATAAAAGTTTAGGTCTATAAAACGTCATCATGTTATGTGAATCTGAACGCGCGGCTAGCCGCCTACTTCCCCCGCCAGGAACCAAGACTGATTACATTACACTCGAGTGGTTGCGGTTACATTCATTCTGTTAACACTTGTTGCACGACACATAAAGGCTTCTGGGATCGGTTGATAACTCCAAACTTGCCGAGACACCTGTGTACATGTTAGTGATGTGTTATTGTGTGTGTGTGTGAGGAAGAGAGAGAGAGAGAAGAGAGAGAGAGACAGAGAGAGAGAGAGAGAGAGAGAGACGACAGAGAGAGAGAGACAGAGAGAGCAGAGAGAGACAGAGAGAGACAAGAGAGACAGAGAGAGAGAGAGAGAGAGAGAGACAGAGAGAGACAGAAAAAAAAAAAAAAAAAAAAAGAGACAGAGAGAGACAGAGAGCAGAGAAATAGAGAGAGAGACAGAGAGAGAGAGAGACAGAGAGAGAGAGACAGAGGAAACACAGAGAGAGAGAGAGAGAAAGAAAAAAAAAAAAAAAAAAAAAAAAAAAAAAAAAAAAAAAAAAAAAAAAAAAAAAAAAAAAAAAAAAAAAAAAAAAAAAAAAAAAAAAAAAAAAAAAAAAAAAAAAAAAAAAAAAAAAAAAAAAAAAAAAAAAAAAAAAAAAAAAAAAAAAAAAAAAAAAAAAAAAAAAAAAAAAAAAAAAAGAGAGAAAACAAAAAGTTTTTCCTTGGTTGTTGCGTTAAAAAGATACAACTGACCATTTTCACAGCAGACATAGTTGACATTTCCATAGTAGGAAAAGAACTGGGGTCTCATTTATAAACGTGGCGTACGCACAAAACGGGGTTGAAACGTGCGGTACGCCACATCCCACGCAAAGGGTTGTGATTATAAAAAACAAACTTGATGGGAGAATGTGCGGTCCTCCACGCAACAAACTCGAACCATGCGTACGCACATTATGGATACAAAATAGGAATTGGCGACGCAGATGGTGAGGTGGTGAACTGAAGTCAGACTGCAAAAGTAAATGGGAATAACTATAAGAGTAGAAAAAATAAAATATTGATGCCTCGCACATTTTTTCACTCCATATCATCCACGTTACCATGAAGATTAAATCCAGCTGTGTTATTTGCGCTTGTACTCAGTGATAACTGTTCCATGAACTGAAATCTTAAATACAAATTTGTTCTTAATATTTAATCGGCGCTGTCTCGCCGTCACATTGTCCGCTACGAAGCGCAGGAGTAGGAGATGGCCCGACTACATGGAATACAGGATAGCATCAAATATAAATATCTATCTTTAAAACTGTGCATATATCATCAAATGTCAAAGTCTGGAAATACAGCCGTTAAGCTCTCCGCACAATCGTTACGCTCTATGTACTCGTTATCGGTCTAATACTGTTTATAACAAACCCTGCATGAAGAAAAGTGTGTTTGCCTATTACATTTTGATTTCAAATTGTATCTCGGGGTGGCGGATACCCACTAGTTGTTGCTGTGATTTTAGCAAGGTGTTAACAATCACAAATTGTTGTAAACATATAAATACTGCGGTGAACCCGTGCGTAATGCTGCATGGCACTGCTGGCCCTGCAGGAGGACTGGAATGGAAGAATCAGGAGAAAAGAGACTTCAGGGACCATGACGATGACTGGCTTATATGCCGATTTAAATTCCCTAATGTAGCTGTAATAGTAATATAGCTGTAATAGTAATATAGCTGTAATAGTAATATAGCTGTAATAGTAATATAGCTGCGCTCTTGGATCTATGTACTGAATTGGGTCCAGTAGAGAGGGCAACGCGCCGGAACCGTGCCATCCCGGTCCAAATACAGGTCCTCGCCACTCTGGGGTGAAACTGGTGTGTTTCCAGAGGGAAATGGCTGACAGCTAAGTGTTTTTTAAAATAAATATTATATATAATCTTCAACTTCATCACTAAGGCTTGTTTGGATATAATATATAGTTCTGTTAAATCTTATTATATACGCCTGGTACATATCGGTCCCCCCGAGTCCCGTAATGCCTGCTGATTTGGAAGATTTTATTAATAAAGGTAGTCTATAGATCCGGTTTCCATACGCTGTGCGACAACAGGCCGAAAATTATAATTCAACTGGCAGCAATTCCCCGAGCGTCTGAGAGGATTTTTAAAGGTTTGTTTGTTTTCTCCGCCAGTCGTCATGATTCGGCATGTTTCGGTGTAACGAAGAACAACTGCCAGGGTCATTAACATACTTATCAGCATTCACGAGGTGCTTTACATTGACTATTTTATGGTTAAAAATGGGCGTGTAGAGGGCGGGATAAGAGGGCTGATCCACGTACGCAACACTTCTGTAGTCAATCTGTGATTTATAAAGGAACATTGCTTACAGGGGCCCTGCGATGGACTGGCGACCTGTCCAGGGTGTACCCCGCTTTCGCCCGACGTATGCTGGGATTGGCTCCAGCCCCCCACGACCCTGTGCGCGGGATAAGTGGTTTGACGATGGATGGATGGATGGATGGACATTGCTTGGTAGAGTGTGCACGCACGGTTTTATAAATCAGATTTTTTGGTGGGTGCGCCGCTGTTGAGCGCTTTGGGCGCACGTACACTTATAGTAAGGATCCTACGCTTTAAGTTTTATGAATGAGACCCTGGTCCTGACCACCTCCTCTGTGATCTGTTCTGTTGTTTGGACCAGTTGAGTGATCTGTGGTGTGTTTATTTTAATACAACTTTTCACGTTTCTCAAAGTGTGAGCAGAGTCGCCTAATGAGAAGCTATAATCGTTTGTCTATCCAATGCTATTGATCACTATTATTAATAGAAATCATAATAACAATGATTAAATTATTATTATTAGTCGTAGTTGTATGAGTAGTACTATCGACTATGCAGGTCCGGTGTCTTCCATTGAGAATTGAAGATTCATTTTCAATTGTTTTTTCGATCATGCCATGGCTGCATGGCCACTGCCTTAAAACTAATTAAATGAAGTAAACGGTTGGTGATTCAGTTCCTGGCCAATAAGAAGCCATTTCCAATTTTGATGCCAGGTGTGATCATATTGATCATATGCCGTTATGCTCATTCTTTTTTTTTTTACAAGTATTTTTATTGCTTTAGAATACAGTGCAACATTACAATGTCAATTATAACAAGACCTCTTTCAATTAACCCCATACCACCCACAACAAACCCTTGTGCTGAGGAAAGGAAAGAAACAAAAATAAAAAATAATAAAACACCTTTCTTCTATTACTCATGATAGCAAATAGTGTAATCAGTGTGCTTCACAAATCTTAGCAGTTATTAAGAGGGACGTGTAGTAAGTCTTCAAAGTAAGCCAGTAAAGGGTCCCAGTTTTTGTAAAATGTTCTGCTTAATCCTCTACGAAAGTATTTGATTTTTTCTATTTTTAGAAACATCATAATATCAGAAAGCCATGTGGAGGCTTTTGGTGGTGTAGATGTTATTAAGGTGACAAAGCAACCAACACTCCCCTTCCCATTGACATTACAATATCACCCCCTTTACTCCCAAACCATGGCCATTGTAGGGCTAGGTTGTAGATCTAAATCAAAGGCTTCATTTAAAACCTTAAATATTGAAGCCCAGAGCTCTCTCAACCTGGAACATGACCAAAACACGTGGAAGAAATCTGTTCCGTCCATTCTACATCTTTCACAGATGTCATCCATGTCAGAGTATATTTTTGAACAGTTTAACCTTACTTGTAGTGCATACGGTGAAGAACTTTTAAACTGAATCAAATTCAAAAGTGCACAAGAAGGAGGCGATCACCCAGCTTAGCTCTGTCCATATAGCATCCGATATATTTGTCCCTAACTCTTCTTCCCATTTTGCTTTGATAGGATCCATGGATATACTGTAAAGTGAGATTTGAGACTCATGACTTCACAGAGCAACTTAGAGAAATATGCAAAGAGTCTTCCTCTTCCACAAAGCCGAGCCAGATGTTTGATGCCCATGATGTTAAGGCAGAGAGTTTCAGAGGTTAAGACACAATAAGAGCATGGGGCCTGATTCTATTACGGGAAGATTGCTAAAGCACTGTTCAGAAACAGCTTGTGATGTGTTCTGTAATATATTTAGGATATCTCTGGAGCAGTGAAGGGTCCCAAAGTTATGGAAGGAGTCCAATGTTGTTCTGGTGGCTAAAAGCCGAACCCCAAGGTGCTACAATGACCTAGACCAGGTGGCATTGACTTCACTGGTCAGAAGCCATTTAAAGGGCCGGCGGAAAATCTACAGGGAACTGATAACTATGGTGAGAGAGAGCCGCTTTTAGACCCCTACATGCAGTTTACATATAAGGCAGGGATGGGGTATAAGATGCCTCAATCACTTTAATAAACTTAACTTTTCTGTATAAGCATCTTTGGAAGATCCTGGCACTCATGCCAGACTTTTTATTCACATGGATTTTTCATCAGCTTTTAATCCCTAGCCTTGGTGTTATTTTTTGGGCAATTAGGTAAAAGTAAAACCCAAATGTTCCTTGATTTTGGTTCTAAGAGAGAGCAACAAACATTGTGATTGGTCCATCGACCTATATATATATATATAAAATGTACCGGTGCCATTTCCCCAATTGATAATAAAATGCTGTAAAGCAGTTTGTAACTTTACAGATCAACACGCACATCGCTTCACCACGAGAAGAAGAAGAAGACCAACAACAACACCAACACCAACAGCAGCAGCAGCAGCAGTAATCACCCACCACAGACACAGCCTAGCACTATTTCTTCCAGATGTCCCTTGCAGAGCCTGAAGAAATATCAGACAGAGTTGAGCGAAGGACAGTTTCAAAGTGATCCAGGGTTTACTAACATACACATCCACTGTTATAATCTCCTGCACCTAAATTAAAAGGATCCTCAGAACCTATTCCTCTGGCTGGAATAGTTTAACTCCAAACCAGTCTCCTCGGTATCCCTTCACACAGTTATTCATTCTGATCATTCATCATAGCGTAGCTGCTCCCCCAGGATTTAAAGAAGAAACACATTTACACATTTACACACAGCTCCCACAGTCAGATTATCTTGTGACTCGGTCACTTCCTTTTTAGTATCCAAAATGAAACTAATAACTCAGCATGCTTACCATCAGTGATGTTAATAACAGATTCAGTTCTCCAACTATTCCTAAAATGAAGAATGTGCTGCTCCACCTCAACAATATATCTAATGGATCAACTGTATGGGCTGAAATATGTGCCACCCCAAACTTAATGTTCAACTGTACAACTTATTCCGCCTAAATCTTATTGTTAAATGCCTACCCATGCTCAAGCTGCTTCCTGTAGGACACCCTGTATCTTTATGGATGTATTTGTGATATTTTTGAATGTATTTGTGTATGTGCTTTACCTCTTTTAACTATTTTATTTGTATATCCTTCTTGGGGTGGTGCCCAGCTAATGATGTGGGCTATGTGAATAACTGGAGGGCGTTCTGGGGAAAGCCTGGTCTGATTGAGAGAGACGGCATTCATCCCACCTGGGACGGTGCCGCTCTCATATCAAAAAATCTGAACGAGTTTATCAGACATAAACCATGACAACCCAAGTTTGATATTAGTAATCAGAGGTGCAGTGCTCACGCCCCTGTACTTCCCGTTGGAGCAAGTAGCCCACTCATAGTCTAATAAGCACGGTGTCTGTCCCCCCGCTCAGATCGGTTAAATCAAAGGTAAACAAAAGATGCTATACTTAACAACCTAATTGGAATTAAAACTACTGCAATAGAACAAAATAGGAAAATTAGATGTGGACTATTAAATATTAGATCTCTGTCTTCTAAAGCAGTACTGGTAAACGAGTTGATATCAGACAATAAAATTGATTTATTTTGTCTTACTGAAACCTGGCTGGGCCATGAAGACTATGTTAGTCTAAATGAAGCGACTCCTCCCAGCCATATTAATACTCAAATTCCTAGAGGCTCAGGCCGAGGAGGGGGAGTTGCAGCCATCTTTGATGCAAGCCTGCTAATTACTCCTAAACCTAAATTACATTATAACTCATTTGAAAGTCTTGTTCTTAATCTTCAACATCCAAAATGGAAAACATTACAGCCAATTATATTCGTTGTTATTTACAGGGCTCCAGGTCCATATTCTGAATTTTTATCTGAATTCTCAGAGTTTTTATCATGTTTAGTCCTTAAATCAGACCAAGTACTTCTTGTAGGTGATTTTAATATCCATGTGGACGTTGACAATGACAGCCTTAGTACTGCTTTCAACTCATTACTGGATTCAATCGGTTTCAGTCAGAGTGTGCACAAGCGCACACACTGTTTTAACCACACCCTCGACCTTGTGCTGGCATATGGTATTGAAATTGAGGATTTAATAATATTTTCGCAGAATTCGGTATTATCAGATCATTCTTTAATCACTTTCGAATTCTTACTACCTGATTATATTAAATTAGATAAAAGCTCCTACACCAGATGCTTATCTGACAGTGCTATAGCTAAATTTAAAGAAGATATTCCAACAGCATTCGACTCTATGTCATGCCTTAACATAACAGAGGACCTGTATGTTAACCTCAGTCCCTCTCAAATTGATGCATTTGTAGACGGTGTTACGACATGCCTACGGACCCAACCTTTAGACTCCGTCGCTCCCCTGAAAAGAAGATGATGAAGCAAAGGAAACTAGCACCTTGGTATAACTCCCAAACTCGAAATTAAAACAAATCTCGCAAACCTCGAATGTAAGTGGTGTTCCACCAAGGTGGAAGAATCTCGTTTGGATTGGCAAGAAAGTCTCAAACCCTATAGGAAGGCCCTAAGAAAGGCCAGATCAGACTATTACTCATCACTAATAGAAGAAAACAAGAACAACCTAAGGTTTTCTTTTCAGCACTGTCGCCAGGCTGACAGATAGTCACAGCTCTACTGAGCCATCTATTCCTCTAGCTCTGAGTAGTGATGACTTCATGAGCTTCTTCAATGATAAAATTACAACAATTAGAGATAAAATTCATCACCTTTACACTCAACTTCTAACGGTTCACCTTAAACGCAGAGTCGTTAGAAATAAAGACTAGTCTCGACATATACTTAGACTGCTTTTATCCTATAGATCTTCAACAATTATTGTTAAAGATATCCTCAGCTAAGCCATCTACCTGTCTCTTGGACCCCATCCCAACGAGACTACTCAAAGAAGCATTACCTGTGGTTAACACTCCATTACTAGATATGATCAATATGTCTCTATTAACAGGTTATGTACCGCAGTCATTTAAAGTAGCTGTGATAAAACCTCTTCTGAAAAACCCACCCTGGATCCTGAGGTCTTAGCAAACTATAGACCTATATCTAACCTTCCTTTTCTATCCAAGATCCTTGAGAAGGTGGTTGCTAATCAGTTATGTGATTTTCTACATAGCAACAGTTTATTTGATGACTTTCAATCAGGATTTAGAAAGAATCATAGCACAGAGACGGCACTGGTGAAAATTACTAACGACCTTTTAACTGCTGCAGACAAAGGTCTTGTCTCCATTCTTGTTTTACTAGATCTTAGTGCTGCATTTGACACAATTGACCATTCAATCCTGTTACAGAGATTGGAACACTTGGTTGGCATTAAAGGAATTGCTCTGAGTTGGTTTAGGTCCTATTTCTCTGATCGATCTCAATTTGTGAATGTTAATGATAAATCCTCCAAGTACGCCAAAGTTAGCCATGGGGTTCCTCAAGGCTCAGTGCTTGGTCCAATTCTATTCTCCTTATATATGCTTCCTCTAGGCAATATTATTAGAAAACACTCAATTAACTTTCACTGTTATGGATGACACCCAATTATACTTGTCAATCAAACCAGACGAAACCAGTCAGCTAGCTAAATTTCAAGAGTGCATTAAGGATATAAAAATCCTGGATGACCTATAATTTTCTGATGTTAAACCCTAACAAAACTGAAGTTATTGTGCTGGGCCCTAAACACCTCGAACTTCATTATCTAGAGATATAGCTACTCTGGATGGTGTTGCCCTGGCCTCTCAGCACCACTGTTAGAAATTTAGGAGTTATCTTTGATCAGGATATATCCTTTAATGCCAATCTAAAACAAACCTCAAGAACAGCCTTTTTCATCTTCGTAACATTACCAAAATTAGGAATATCCTGTCTCAAAACGACGCTGAAAAACTAGTCCATGCATTTGTTACTTCCAGGCTGGACTATTGTAATTCCCTACTGTCAGGTTGCTCAAATAAGTCTCTTAAGACTCTCCAGCTGATCCAGAATGCTGCAGCGTGTTCTCACAAGAACTAAGAAAAGAGATCATATTTCTCCTGTATTAGCTTCTCTGCATTGGCTTCCTGTTGAATCCAGGATTGAGTTTAAAGTCCTTCTCTTGACCTACAAAGCTCTAAATGGTCTAGCACCATCATATCTAGAAGAGCTCCTAATACCCTATTGTCCTACTAGAGCACCGCGCCCCCAGAATGCAGAGTTACTGGTGGTACCTAGAGTCTCTAAAAGTAGAATGGGAGCTAGAGCCTTCAGTTATCAGGCTCCTCTCCTATGGAACCAGCTCCCGATCTGGGGTCGGGGCAGAAACTGTCACCTCATTCAAGAATGAACTTAAAACTCTCCTATTTGATAAAGCTTATAGTTAGGGAGTGAGGAGTTGCAGTGTTCATCTAACTGGCCCAACTGCTTCTCTTCATAATTGTTAGATTAATAATACATAACAAAGTAGAGGGAGGCAGGCCAGCCAAGCCAGATCCGGCAGGGGGAGAGTTCTAAGCCCGGAAAAAGCTACCTCTCCTTATGACCTGTCTCCCTTAGTTACCTGTTATAGTTACGCCTGTTATAGTCCTAGACCGCCGGGGACTTCCTTCCTTTGACACACTGAGCTGCTCTCTCCTCTCCCTTTCTATTACTGTTTCTATTACTGTTACTATTACTATTACTATTTGTGTGCAGCCCGTCCCAGAAATGCTTGTTACTAATCCTAGCTTCTGGGGAGTTTACTCCCCGGAGTCCTTATGCTTTTTCCCCCAGCGTATTTCCTTGGAGAACGTTGGCACCAAGACCCTGGTTGCAGCTGTCGCGCGTGGTCCTGCTGCAACTCCCTGCTGAGCTCAGCGATGCCCTGCAATGTCATGCTGCGTCCTGCTGAACCCTGCAGCTTCCCGCTACATCCAGTCACTGTTCCATTATTAATGTGACTACTATCGCCACTGTTCATCACACCCCCAACCGCTCACAGAATCGCCACCAAGAGCCTGGGTCTGTCCGAGGTTTCTTCCCAAGAGGGAGTTTTCCTCGCCACTGTCGCACTGCTTGCTCTTGAGGGAATTACTGGAATTGTTGGAATTGTTGGGGCTTTGTAAATTATAGAGTGTGGTCTAGACCTACTCTATCTGTAAAGTGTCTCGAGATAACTTATGTTATGATTTGATACTATAAATAAAATATAATTGAATTGAAATTAAGCTAAATAAAGTGTTTAAAAAGCCTCTCGGGTCAGCTAGTAAATCATCACTAAGCTGAAAACAGGGCTGTTGTTCTGACACCATGACAGGTTTAAAACTTGTTAGAGATCCGTGGTTCTCACAGGACAAACATAGATGACCTTATTACATCATTTTACTTCAGTCATGTTTTTAATGCAGGAATTTTACTTGTAGTGGAGTATTTTCACAGTGTGTTATTAGTACTTTAACTGCAGTAAAGGATCTGAGTACTTATAGTGAGTTATATTTGTAAAAACAGTGATATTTTAAATGGACTCTGGTACAAATAGTTACAGAATGATGTCACAAAAACAGCACTGAAGTTCCCGGGAAAATTATATTCAGCCAAAACCGACTTCCATATTGTTCTGTGCGCCTTCTTTCATTTACCAGATTTGATTCACTTTATTTCCTTTTTCTGTTGTAGCAAAACACCAAAATCATATCTCAGATGTTTCAGCAGCAACATTATTTTTCTCCAACTCTTCTGGATTACAAATATTTTACATTGAAGGTAAAAAAAAGTCTGTCTTTGCATTTAGTCTCCAACCCCCAGGAACTGAAACACTACCTGAATGAAAAACATAAACTGTGGTCATTTTATTATTGTAACAAAGGTCACCAAGTTTATTTCCTGGATTTAAAAGCTGCAAAACCCTTCACTCAATGAAGGCATTATTTACACTGATAGTCATTTCTGCTGTAATAACTTTATTTAAATTCATAGAAACTGAACATGGACAGAGCTCGTTAGATGTTAACATGCTGGAGTTAGCATCAATGCTAATTTACATCAGTAGTCCCTAGACAGGTAACAATAGAAAGATCATTACAAGTAACATATGACATGATATATTGATGTAGTAATTACACAACTAGAAGAAGACAGAACATTATGTAACACGTCAATTTAAACTCAAACCTGTAGTAACATGAACACCATGTGAAATATAAAGATATAACACAACATTTGATATCACAAATAGTTTTCTGACACTAAGAACAGACAGAGGAGAGACTCTATGGGCCCTATTTTAACGATCTGAAACGCAAGTATGAAACGCAAAACGCAAGTAGCTCTGTGGGCGGATCTTGGGCGCTGTTGCTATGATACCGGCGGGATAAATGACTCTTGCGCCCGACGCAAATCTAAAATGGGTTGGTCTGAAGTAGCTAGGTGTGGTTTGGGCGTAACGTGCAATAAACCAATCAGAGCGTCATCTCAGATTCCCTTTAAGAGCAGGCGCGCTTGTTCCATGGCGGATTGCTATTATGACGGCGGATTTGCCGCGCGGGACGCCAGCGGAGCTGCCGGCGCAGATCCGGCAAAGTAATAAATGCCCGTCTTGGCCGGGTGGCGATGCTGCCGCGCCTCGGGCGATCTCCTCAAGTCTGGAGAGGATTGCTGCAGCCATGGAGCGTGGCCTCCAAACGCACCACCTGCTCCTGTTGTGCCCTTCCTCCTCCCCCACTCCATCTCCGTCCCACCCGCTTCCACCAGGAGCAATATCGCCGACATTACTCCCGGACCAGATCCCGCCGTAGTTCAACATCACATCTCCTTAAGTCCTCTAATATTTCCTCATTTATGTCATCAACACATCCATGATTCATGGAAATGTGTAAAACACAGCAAGCCACAAAGAATGCTGCGACTTTTTGAGGACTGTACTGTAGCCTCCTGACCTATCCAAACACCTGAAGCGCATTTTCAGTAATATTTTCCTTTGTAATTATGTATGCTTTGCAAAAATGGGAACTGCTGCATCCATTTAGATGAGAGAAGTGTATGCGCTTTGTGCACACACTACATTATGGCCAAGCATGCGCCCCTAAAATAGCATCTGAATAACGCGCCACTGACTTTAGACCAGGTTTTTCCTGGTCAATGGCAGAATTGTTTTCTGAAACTGCAAAATAGGACAAAGTAACGTTTCGCCGGAACACGCCTCCTCTTTTCGCTGAACCGCCCCGAGGAGCGCAAATACATTCCCTAATTTACCGACGTGCGTCTGTAGAGGGAAAAGTCTGCTGTGCGTCGGGTGCAAAATAGGAATGATACATGCGTCGGTGTACAAAGGCAATTGCGCTGAGTGCAAGATAGGGCCTAAGAGTCTGGTTTAGTTTTTAGGACTGTGACTTTCTGCTCTGATGAGTCCTTTAAAGAGGGTCCTGTTAGTCCTGATGGCTCGTTTCTCTGATAAATTCCACATCTGGACGGCTATCAGTAGCAGGGACATCGTTAGGCCTATTTTAGGGGGGCTGAAGCTACCCCAAAATGTTCCTAAGCCCCCCTAAATAACAATAAGAACAACAATAACAATTTGATTTATCCATATTGATATTTAGACACAACAAATGATATATATAGCTACAAAATAAATAGCCGAAAAGTCGGAAGTAAGACAGAAGTACAGAGAGTCGTTGCGCTATCAAGATGATGCACCGCGAACTGGCAGCTTTCAGAGCGTTGCAGACCGGCGCTTGCAGTACCTGAAGGATTCATCTCGTCTCATCACTACTCTTTGGTCTGAACTACACACGCACGCACGCACGCACGCACGCTAATGGTGAAATGAAGATTGATTACACCTAGTCTGACACAGTGAAATTGTACGTTGTTTTTAATGACCTGCTTACCTTTAGCTACGTTTTCTGGAGGTAAAGGAAGGAGGATATTTTGGAAGAGAGTAGAGGACGATGTGGTAAGGAGTAGGCAAATTAACAGGGACTCTCAGGGAGGGTGTGTGTGTGTGTGTGTGTGTGTGTGTGTGTGTGTGTGTGTGTGTGTGTGTGTGTCTCTCATGTCATAATGATAACAAGCAGTTTGGCTGTAACATTAAAGTTAGTGGCTGTCAGGTAACCTAACTGTGTAAGCTTACATTGAAAATGCTAGCGGTTGGCCTGTTGGGTATCTGAAAAGTCTGTGTGATCTATGAAATCAGTGTTGATACAAGCATCAGTGTTCCTTGAATGGCTTAATTAGCTCTTTTCCAGGGCATATACTACTCTCAGCTTTGTTGTAGCTTTTGGGAAGGGTTATAGTTATGGTTATTGTATTTAGCAGATACTTTTGTCCAAAGTCACAAAATATGAATCTTACAATAGTTAAAATTAAATTTAAAGTTGCTAAGCCAATATTAAGCAAAATAGTAATAATAACAATAATGGCAATACAATATCAAATATCAATAATAAAAAAATATAAAAATACCATAAATATACAAATCATAACTCTAAGAATGAATGAATTATTTAAGTGTAAGATCAACAGATTAGTCTTGAGGATCCTCTTGAAGGATCCAAAACGATCCCATGAAGGCAGAACACTATTAAACTCTGAACACTAGGCAACTCATATCATAGCATGCATATTTTAAGAGGACTGTCTGCAGGGAATGTGTCTGACCAATCACGGTGGGTAGCGCGCCTGGGCCAAAAATGCCAGGGGGCCCATTTTTGTCCCAGTCCAGCCCTGGTCTCAGACCACCGACTCTCTCAGACCGTGGTTCCTGCAGCGCTGGGTGGGTCTCCGTCCTCCTCTGTCGTCGGGGGGCTCAGGTAATTCATTGTTAAGTTGTTTGCTTCTTTTGTTTTCTTACAGATCCCTGTGAGAACATAGAAACCACTTTGTGACACACTACACCTAAACAGTAGGGCTGCACCAGAATGGAAGAAACTGACATTGCCATATTTTTCCCCCTGCGATATGAGGAGAGTGAACCTACATAGGAAATAAAAAAGGAACTTTCATTATGTGAACCAGTCTTTGATGAACTTTAATGCTTTAAAAACACCAGAGCAAGTACGCACTGGGACTACTCTTCTGAAGAGATTTGGGAGGAAATTAGGTAGAAATACAGACTGACTGTCATGACACCTGTGGAAAACTCCCTGCTGGACTGATGAGCCGACATCACTCCTTGGACTCACGCATTTGTGCACATGCGCAACTTCGCAACTTTCCTTTTGTAGTTCGCTGCAGACATGAGTACAGCTGCTCCTAAAGTTGTACGTTACTTGTATAGCATTCTGTTGTGTTGCCGTGTGCGTTATTGAGAACGTAAGCGCACAATTTTATGTCCATGCTGGTGCTGCATGTATCTTTGTTTGTGTAGTTAACATGACAGGATTTTTCTTTACTATAGTTCAGGACTGCATGCTTATGTCTACTGTAATGCTAGGAGCTTACTGCAAATATGCCATCCAGAAACAATAGTTAATACTTTGATTGATGGATGTATGTTAGTACAGTGTTGAACATTCCTTAATTAAAATCCTGCTGAGGATTAGTTCAGCTGCTGCTCTCACGATGCTGTCGCTGGTTTAATTGTTGAATCATTTCACCGTGCCATTCACGCTGCTGGTCTATCACATGACTACTGTACCTGTATGTAGCTGTTAGGTTCATTTCTGGTCTTAGAGCGCCATCTAGTGGCCAATAGATGTAACTGCACAATGAAACCTACAGCGTATTCTTTACTACATTGGAATTTATTGATTTCCATTACTATCCAGTATTATTTGGTTGTTTGCACAGCAACTATTTATTGCATAGCAATTATGTATATTGCAGAGTGAGTGGTTGCTTATTGATCTTTAATCTGTATATATGTGTATTCGTTATGTACAGGTTATATTTACATATTCTGTATTTCTTTAATTTTACAGAAAACCACACCTACACACACAAACACATACTATCACAAGCAACAAGCACTGTATCCACCTGCTGGGATTGGATATCAATAAATCTGTTGAACTAAACCAAAGGTTGCAGCGACTCTCTTACCAGAGTACAGCTCGGGTAGCGCCAGCACATAATGTACACGGACTTCACACTGTATTAATGCCATTTTATTTTATTTACACAAGCCATGGCATCAAGCCATTTTGAAGTTATTCTTTTTTCTGTTGGATTTAGATGAGGCATGTTTTATTTTGAGACATATGACCCATTTTGAGGTTATCATGTTGTTCCTAAGGAGCCTATTGATACTATTTTCTTATAATAAAGAGCACAAAAGAAATACCTGTTATGTCCTCCATAGTAGAACTTTATGTAGGCCTACACATGTACGAACAGATATTGGGTTCTGACCAAAGTCAAGCAATATAAAAGTAATGTAAAAGGTTACTCTCCACAGGGAGTAACTAAGTAAAGTATTACTTTTAAGAAATAACGAGTAACGAGCAAACATTACTTTTTAAAAGTAACTTCCCCAACACTGTTAAGGAGTAAATGTACCGAGTTACTTTCCCCACTGATAATAAAATGCTGTAAAGCAGTTTGTAACTTACGGATGACTCCACGTTTCACCAGGAGAAGAAGAACACCAACAACAGCAGCAGCACAGACACAGACACAGGTCACCACTATTTTCCAGACAGATTCCTCCTTTGCAGAGTCTGAAGAAATATCAGACAGAGTTGAGTTTAGAAGGACAGTTTCCAAAGATGATGAAGGGGTTTATCAACATACACATCCACTGTCACAATCTCCCTGTCAGTGTTGGAGTAATGAGTTACAAAAGTAATGCAATTACAGTAACGTATTCCTTCTTGCTGTAACGCAGTAATATAACGCATTACTAATTAAATGTTGGTAATATATGTAACGTGAGTTACAACGCATTTTAACGCAACATTTAGTGGCTTTTTTTGTTTTTAAAGAAAAAAAAAAGTCTGCGAGTATTATTTCCTGTTGCTGTGTTCGATGGCTGAGATGACTGCAGAGACAGATACAGTACAGGCCAAAAGTTTGGACACACCTTCTCATTCAATGAGTTTCCTTTTTATTTTCATGACTATTTACATTGTAGATTCTCTCCAAGGCATCAAAACTATGAATGAACACATATGGAATTATGTACTTAACAGAAAAGTGTGAAATAACTGAAGCCACCCTTTGCTTTTTTATTAATAAGGGAAAAACTTCCACTAATTAACCCTGACAAAGCACACCTGTGAAGGTAAAACCATTTCAGGTGACTACCTCATGAAGCTCATTGAGAGAACACCAAGGGTTTGCAGAGTTATTAAAAAAAGCAAAGGGTGGCTACTTTGAAGAATCTAAAATATAAGACATGTTTTCAGTTATTTCACACTTTTTTGTTAAGTACATAATTCCATATGTGTTCATTCATAGTTTTGATGCCTTCAGTGAGAATCTACAATGTAAATAGTCATGAAAATAAAGAAACACATTGAATGAGAAGGTGTGTCCAAACTTTTGGCCTGTACTGTACATTTGCGAGATGAACTCTATTTTCAGGAGTTATTACGCTGCGTTGAAGCGAGCTGTCCCATCTCTGTCCCCGTGGTCAGAACCAGAACCAGAGACGGGACGGGACAACATCTGGGTCCCAACAGCTGACGGTACGTCAGCGCAGACAGCAGTGTGTCTGAGCTGCTGACAGATAAACATGTCGGGAATTAATGTTTAGGTTTGCTACACGTACATATCATTGCATTTTATCAGCAGTGGAAAGTAACTATACTGTACTTCAATACAACTGTAAGGTACTTTTAATGGAGTATTTTCATTTTCTCCTACTTGCCTATTGTACATTTTACTTCTGTTTTTATAGCTTTAGTTACTTTACATATTCATATTAATTAGGTCAACCTATACTGTTGGTCCCTGATGGAAAACACATCAGAAGAGATCAGTACCAGAAGCACTGGAGCAGGACGTCCTGTGTGCTCATCGTGATGTTGATGCTACAACGATGTACTGTGCTGCTCTAGCGCAGCGTTGAAATTTATAACTCCGATGTCATCGTTATGCATGAATTTAAAACTATTGGGTACAGACTTCTAGACAACTGATCAGACATTTACCAGGACTGGTAGCCGGAGGTCTAGTTGTGGTTGGATCATTTCTCTTCGTCTCGCTCAATTGGCCTTTGGGTACTGTAAACAAAATTAATAAATTAAATAAATAAATATAGTTCTCAGTACTTGAAAAAACAGACCAAAATGTGTTCTAGTAGTCAAAGCTGGCTGTGCCCGTTATCTAAACTGGACAGTTTACACGGAAGATATCCAGTATTAAAGGCTCTAAGACACCCACACAGGTGTTCTCAGTTTTCATTTAGAGCTCCTTTAAGGTCTTAAATCAGAGCCTTTATTGGGATATCCTGAATTCAGACAACAACTTTAGAATCTGAATAAAACTATTTAACTCAGCATGCTTACCAACAGTGATGTTAACAATAAAACTGACTCTCAGGTCTGGGACGTAGACTTTGTATGGACCACTATCAGACAGAGTTACTGAGGAGATCTTCAGAGCCACGATGCCTCTGATCAGGTCTTCATGGTTGAGAGTTGTTCTGTCTCTGTATCGATCCATCTGGTCATCCAGGTGGTCCTCTCCCCGTCGATAAGAGTAGACATCACCATAGATACCGAGGTCGAGTCTCGCCACATCGAAGGTGTAGTCAGACAAGTCGACGGGGGGGTCCAGACGACCCTGAAGAATGACATCATGACCTTCTTCTGTCTTAACGGTCTGATTCAGGTCAGAGAGGAGAAACCCTCCTGGGGAGAAAAACACAAGAGTTGAGTTTTTTTAATTCAGTGCTGCAACTATTCTCTCCTTTCAGACTAGTGGAAAGAAACCATTGTGCCATGTTTTTATTACACTTTATATATGTGTGTGTGTAGATTTCTCTTAAATGTACCAAAGGTTAGCATTAGATAATGCCTCATTTGCATATTTAAACAATTTCAGGAAACTTGTAATACATAAAAAAACCAATTGTCTTAAAGTAAGCAACCAACTGGGGCCGTTTCATATTGACATCTGTTAGTTAAATGTTGACTCAGTTCACCTGTAATGTCTTCATAATGTCTGAATTTTACAATCCATATCTTTAAGGGTTTGTTCTCCACTTCAGTAGCCCTTACATACACCAAACTTTTCACTCTCTTTCCTATCTAACGTTGGTAGTCTACAGTTATCGTCATTCACCAATCTGTATAAAACAGTAAAGTCATAAACTGACACACAACAGGGAGGACACACTAACAAACAGCTGTCCTACAGTAATAACACTGAGAAGGTAAATACTGCATCTGTGAGGCTTGTAAATACAGCGGCCTGATCACGTGCTAGGTCTGGTCTTGTTGGGGACTGTTGTAGTTTGTCAATGACTGTCATGTAAGTCATGTTCAGGAAAATGTACTTTAATCCAACTATTGCTATCACATCATAACAAATATCTGAGGGTTGCTTCATGTTTGTATAATTTACAGCAGAAGTTCTGAGAATCTCTTTTATATCCAGATAAATTGGTATTGTTACTGAAATGTCCCTAACTAGGATAGAGCTGAGTAAATGTATAAGAGCTTGTCAGAAAGGGGGCTGAATAATGCTCCAAAGTTAGGCTACATTTTGGCGAGGGAAAGTCCTTGTCTGGTCTATTTGAATATTTCTACATATATCATCAGGGATGTAACGATACACTCAACTCACGATTCAATACACGACTTTCTCAGGATTTTGTACAGAATGAGCTGCAGACAAATGAAAATCTATTCCTTTATAAACTGTGAAAATAACAGATGAGTCCTCTTATTAAAAGGGCTAATGAAATCAGATTTTATCTGAAATAACAAAAATGTAATAAAAAAGTCAATAATTAAGATTTCTAAAACAAATCCCACTTAATAACACAATACATAACTGGAAAGCTGAGACTCTTGTGGCTTCAATGATCTAAATATTATTCATGTGTGATGATGTTAGTCCCCATCTCAAATTAATGTTCAGCTCCAGCTTTTAGATCATGTTTTGGTGACTGAAGGACTGTATATTTGGGCTGGTCTTTAAAAGCTTGTTGTGGCCACCATCAGAAAGCAGACAAGATGTTAAAGGTTTAAGTGTGTGTGGTTCTGAAACAGAGATACAGGCAGAAATCACTCAAATGTAGACTCTATAGAAATGTCAAATAGTTATTACATGCCCAGCAGGTATATAATAATGCAGTGTTATAATAAATGCTTATTACTAAGCAAATACAAAACTTAGAAATGCAGTAGTACCCTATAGGTACATACCTATACGTGCAGTTTAGTGTCCCAAATTCCCCCATACAATGTCCTTAATTATGAACCTGCTAAACCACCTGTGCTGTTTAACAGGTGCTTTATAGTAATTAGAGTGCGCGTGACAAGTTTGCCTGCTCAAAAAGTCATTCATTACGTCATATTGTTGCAAATGTTCATTATTTACAAGCGAAAAAATGGCAGGGCGAGCCCGTTCCCCGTTCTGTTTTCCCGGCACTAATACACACAGTAATCACAATTCACAGTGTAGCCTAAAGAAATCATGATCGGACAACTTTCCTAACCCCTCAAAACTCGTTTTAGAAACACTACGGAGCTTCTCCGGCCGCACCCAGACCCAGTCACAGACGTTCAGTCATAATCCCGCACAGGGTGCGAACTACGGGGGAGCTAGGGGGAGCTCGGCTCCCCTTAATAAGACATGGGCTCCCCTGAAAACGTGATTTGTGGAATTTTGGGGGGTCTCTAAAAATATTGACAATGTGTCATTTTGACACATTGTTTTTTGTAATGTGATCATCGTGGATTATTATGTGTAAAACTGCAAAAATATCATTCATGCATGTCGGCGATTCGAACTTAATTCACTTCAATAAAGATAACTATACATGCTATTCTTGTTATGAGCATCAAGGCGTGGCGGCGCTGTGGTGCAAATTCAACTCATGTTAATCATAGACAGTATATAAGAAGATGTTAACTCAAAGATTCGTAAAAAAAAATATAAACGTTGGAGGCCATTAATCGGCGCGCAAAATCCTTGAAATCCATTCTGCAGTAAGCATCATATAGCCATGGCAAAAAGAAAACAAGGCAGTTTAATTAATTTTGGTTTTACTAAGAAATTGTGTAGCACGACTAATTCACTGTTTGTTAAGGGTGGGAAGCTTAGGGTGCTGCTCGCGTACGGTCTAATTGAACGGAGGAGTTCTGGTATTCTTCGGTAGCCTGAGTAACTTTAACCGTTGTTCATGTGAAAGCTCAAAGACAGCCTGATGCTTTGTTTATAGACTATTTGTGGCTGGCTGTTTGCTATTTGACCTATCTACTCCCTGTCGATAAAGTATAATAGTATATCGCAAGCGCACGACCCCGCATGGAAAAAAGTGGGCTCCCGGCGGGCCGAACGGTCGTATAGTTCGAACACTGATCCCGCAGATGGTAGCTCTATGGTAGCTTTGGGACACGCAGTTTTTGGAAAATAATAAACTAACCTGTTTCAAATAAGACCCTCATCATTTGGGACACTCAGTTTTTGGAAAATAATTTGGGACACTAAACTGCACGTATAGCCAATATTTTTAAATTGAGACAGTAAGGCTTGCAGAGCAACACCTCCGTTAATATAGCGCGTTCTAAACAGCGCGAGGCTCCGCCATTAGACAATAACGAGCAGCAACGTGCCACGACATTACTGCAGTGCAATAAACACAGTGTAACATTATTATTATTATGAGGTAAAAAGAACAACAAACATCTGTATTACTTACTGGTAGTTGCACGCACACAATTCTAGGAACTTATAAATAAGTCCAGTAACATTATATTATATCTATGTATAAACTGGGCAGTCTCTTGACGCCAGCGGTCTCTTCCAAACTTTCCTGAAACTGAAACTGAAAGCTGTCTTCTTCAGCAGCAGCAGCAAGCGCACCCCGCTGCAGCCTGCTGGGAGGAGCCGCCCGCTGCACATTGTCACAACACCAGTTGACCGTGTGGTGTCATGTTACAGATGAAGACTTGGCAGGAAGAAAAAAAGGAGGAGAAGCAGCGCCTCCGAGCAAGATAATATCAGATTTTGATATCAGAATACAGACCTCCCATAGATGTATGTTGTTGGACATAATTTACTCCATCTGAATGTCAATATATATTTGTATTTAGTTGTAGGCTACATTTTTCAGGGTTGGGTAGTAACGGATTACATGTAATCTGGATTACGTAATCAGACTACAAAAATCAAGTAACTATAATCAACCAAGATTACAATAAAAAATGTGTAATCAGATTACAGTTATCCTACATTGTTGAGGATTATCCGAATACATTTTATCATGCAAACAGTGCAACTTTTTTATGATAGCCTAACTAGGTTTTATTTGACAAGCAGTTTATTCGTTTGTCCACTAGATGTAACTATCATCCAAAACAGGCTATATTTTTCACATAGGCTATATTTCCAGATCCTTTGCATGTTAGGGGAGGGGGTACACATTATATCAGGTGAAAAACCCGCCTGATATGGTAGACAGGTGTAAACCATATGGTAGACAGGTGAACAAAGCTGTTAATTGAAAAGCCATATTAAACTAAATTAAATTAAAACAGAAATCAGGTTAGAGGGCAGGGAGGGACGGGTTAGCAAAGACGGGCCATCCTTGTCAGACCACACAGAGAATGGACAGATGGAGGCAGGCTGGCCTAGATCAAAGGAAACAATATTGTTCATAAACCTGCATGTGACGTCGTGTTATGAGTCGGCCTAAATAAGGTGCATGGCAATATGGAACTTTGGAAAACACTGTCGATTAATCCACAATCCTATTAAACAATTCCCACGTCGCCTTATAATGTAACAGACAAATAAACCTATTTCTGTAGATAAATGAGTCCCCTGTTACTATGGAAACCCTGTCGAGGTCGCTATTTGGTCAATTCGAAGTGCAGCAGTTAAACTCTTCTTACTACTTGCTACTGTCAATGGTTAAACTCCGCTTCTCTGAGTGCACGCGCGCTCCCGCGTATGTAACCAATGTGCGCTCCCGCGTATGTAACCAATGTGATCCTGCGTCTAGTCTAAAAACCCCTTTACAGGGTGAAGTGCGCTCCTACAGGGTGAACGTTTCCACCATAGGCTACATGGTTTCCACCCTGTCTAACTATGTTGGGTTAGACGCCAACTTTTGTTGAATTTAGGAGAAAGCTACAGACGTAGGCTAAATAGACAAAGTGTAGTAAAATAAAGACCTGAATGTGTATTTTGGACTTTTTTCACCCCAAGTCCGAAAGAAGACATGTTATGGAAGAAAGATAGCCCAAAATCTTAAAATTGACCAGAGCATAAAAAAAACGAAACAAAAAAATGTTAAAGATGTTTTGATAATTACCCTGACTCTTGTCAGCGCAATCATGAATGGTTAAACTCCGCTTCTCTGCCCCACATGCGCGTTCCCGCGTATGTAACCAATGTGATCTCTGCGTCTGTAAAAACCCCTTTACAGGGTGAAGTGCGCTCCCAGGGTGAACTGTATACACGGGAGCAGGGTGGAAACCATGGTTTCCACCCTGTCTAACTATGTTGGGTTAGACGCCAACTTGTGTTGAATTTAGGAGAAATCTACAGACGCAAATAGACAAAGTGTAGTAGGCTAAAATAAAGACCTAAATGTGTATTTTGGACTTTTTTTCACCACAAATCCGAAAGAAGACATGTTATGGAAGAAAAATAGCCCAAAATCTCAAAATTGACCAGAGCATAAAAAAACGACAAAAAAAATGTTATTAATCAGAAACAAAGCTCTTGTATTAATATAGTTCAGGTCAGTTTACATCTTCACAGATTGCCTTCACACTGATTAGTTGTGTTAACTTGTGTCAAAGAAGCAAACTCATATGAATTAAACTCACCCAGGATAGTTTCAGGAAACAGGAGAAAAGTTATTAAAAGTATCTTCATCATCACGGCCAGGAGAGAAGTAAACGTCTTCATCACTTCTGGGAAGAAATGGATTCAACTGTGGAGATTCCTCAGATCACCTAAAGACGTTTTGACAACTACCCTGACTCTTGTCAGCGCAATCATGAATCTGATCGAGATTCGAGAATATATATTATTATCCGAGAGAGGCTCTCATTGCCACCCCCCCTTGAAGCTGTGAGATGTTCAGTTGAAGAAACCCCTCAGGAACTCCGTTGGCTGCAAACAGACCTCTCAGTTCTCCGAGTCTCGAGTATCGTGCTGCTCTGCCCTTAATGTCTCATTCTACTATTTCTATCGCTTGGTGTAGGCTAAATGGTGCATTTAAGTGCTGAAGGAAATCAGGAGACCAATAGAATGTGATAAGAAAACACACTTTAATCCTACATTAAAAGTCACTCTTGCCAAACATTTTATGAGATAAATCATCCCCAACCACCCAAGGATACATGATTCAACTAAATTAAATTGTATGTAGGTTGTTTGTTGTATGTAAAACTGAGGAAATTACCTTACAATTAGGCTAGCCATTAAACGCACCATCAGACGGTTTGAGAGCATGGATGTATTAAGAGAACCAAGGTGCGCGCTCTTATACTGATTTATCCCTCCGCGTCTGATAGAAAGTAGTCCATACGGTAACATGACTGTAAGCTCTGACTGGACCATACATTGTATAAAACTAACCTATATACAACTATTTTTACAGTCTATGGACTGGAAAAAGCAAACAGTGATCCCTTTCGCCTATGAAAATAGTACTTGATATTTAGTGACACTTGTTCTGAGGCGCGGAGTAATTTACCAGTTCATTACCACGTTGATGACAAGTGCTGGGACCGTGTTTAAATGAACCGGCCGGGTTCGGGGATATTTCAGACAGTCTTAGATGCATCTCGACTCAGGTGTCATCATGAAACCTTTTCTCCAGGACTTCATCATGAAGATACTTGTTATTGACAATAATGTTAACCCTAATTATTGGTAACGTTGAGATTAGGTTCACACATTTTAATAAATAACTAACTATAAATAACTTTTTATTAGAATTAAGAAAATCTAAATATGACAGCTCATTGATGAACAGTAAGACATTGTGTGAAGACAATCTGTGGTGATTTTGGTGTAACTGACCTGAACTACAACAGACTCGTTACCGATGTATGAGATGAGATATAGAACTTTATTTGTGTTTAAATGTTGTGCATTGTAGGAAATAGTGCAAATATATATAGTACAAATTGTAGTATAATAATGCTGACTTAAAGGCTACTGATGTGATGAGCAGCATAGGTGTCACACTATAATAATTATAATACATTTTATTTATATAGCGCTTTACATGGTGGCTACTCAAAGACACTTTACAGTAAAACCAGCACATATAGCACATTAAAAACAGATAAGCAATACAACCAACACATAAAACGAGCATATTAAAAGCAATTATAAACAAAGTCAGTAACTAGGTGAGAAATGTAAGAATAATGTATGTGTATATAATAGTTCACAAGTGTGATTAAAAAAAAGGCTAGATAACTATACACAGTATTCACTAGCATATAACAACAAACGGGACTTCTGCTACAAACGGGATTTTAAAAGTGTGGGGGGGACATGTCCCCCTTGTCCCCAGTTCACTTGTAATATGTCATTTTAATACACAAATAGGCTATTGCCACTCACTGAAGGAATTTATTAATTTCAGGATTTGCTGTTCAACTCTGGCTATGAGGGTACGCGCGCTCCCGCACTGAGCCACACCTTCGTACCTACACTACCGGAAGTTTGCGGGGAGCGCACGGGAGCGCAGCGCAAACCCCGGAGAAGAGAAATCAATGGCGGCCGTGAATGGCGAACTTTTAAGCTCCTGTTTTTGTTTACTCTACTGCTGGTTTATCAGGCGAACCCGTCTTCACGGTAGTGATGGCGAACTGAAGCAGTGAAGCTTTCAATCCAATTGTATCGAAAAAAGGTTCACTACTCGAAGCTTCAGAACTCTATGAGGACATCTGGTGGTGAAGTTAGGGATAGCATTGTGTCACAAACTGCTTCACAGTTATTAACCATGAATGTCTTTAGAGTAAGCCCGTGCACGTTGTGTCCGAGCCCGGCCTGGCCCGACACATTAACTGTAATTATGAGCCCGATTTCAACCCGACACTTTTTTTAATACGTGGGCCGTTATAACTGACGTCCTCATACAATTCAGAGCTGTTTGAACTGCAGAAATCTGTTGAAAATGACTTTAATGAATAATGCAATAAGAGCGAAGCATGTAAACTGCGCTGTTTGTTTATTTAGAATGGAACGGATCGCAAATGGATCTGAATGAATAAACGTAAAAAAAGTCATCGTCCCCGTTTTTTTGCTGTTATAGGCGACAGAGTGCCTCACTTAATGCACTCAACAAAGCCGACAGATAGCCAATGTTGTCATTGCCCACGACTTGTTTAAAATGGTTCCATACCTCCGACTTTCCTCCAAACTTGCTTAAAGGTAATTCTCCTATTTCTTATTATAACATAGCTTTCTCCCCATAGATAGGCAGTGCAGAAGGCGCTCTAAAATCTCTTTTATAAACTCTCTACTCACTATAAACTAGGATACTCGCTATGAACTTTCTACTGGCTATACATTTTCTTACTGGCTATAATAATCTCTCTATTCACTGACTCTCCTGACTCTGTTGACTCTCCTACTGCAACAACCCCAGCCCCGTGTCGCGCTGCTCGCGCAGCTTTTGAATTCAACTTCGAAGCAGTGACGTGGGTGTGTATGAAACGAAGCTTCGGACGTCACTGGTCACGTGATTATCTCAAAACGAATCAAGCTCCGATACAAAGCTTCTTTCCTAATTGGTTCATGTTTTCGATACATGCCTCGAAGCAGGGGGTTCAATGGTAACATCACTACAAGCTTCACATATTAGAAAAATACAGTAATAAAAAACTGGCTCGTTGTCTTGGTTGTTTCAGATCAACACCTGCCAGTGACCACTAGGTGTCATCGCTGAGACGGGTGTCGGATTGTTTCAGGAAGCCTCGATCTGCCCACCACTAGGCAGGAGTGAAGCGGAGGCATGAGTCAGGTTCTAATAGGCCTACTGTAGCACAAAAAGAAAACAATCAGGACAGGCCAAAAAACACAAAGAGCAATAACTAGCATGTTGCATCAGCAGCGAGACTAACATAGTAGTATTGACTATGATCCAACGAGGAGTGGTACGTTGACCAGGTATTTGTAGCAGAGGTGATTAGTGTAGATGAGCTGCAGCTGGAACCCTGACTCCCGCACACCAGACTTCACTCCTGCAATTAAGGACAGACAGAGGGGAGGGCGAGAGCAGAGACAGAGAGCTGTCTAGCAGCAGCAGCCACAGCAGCCCAACAATTTGTGTTTGCAAAATCTTTGCACTCACATCTTTTGTTACTGTATTAGAGCTACACTTATGTCAACAACCAGTCAAGAAACCAACATGTTGACAAGTAAAAAGTGACAACAACAATAATAACTAAATTTGGTAAAGTTGGTAAGGGTCTTATTCTTGCATATAACAATGTGCTTTGAATTAACTGTAATAATGGTATAGGTATTGCTTTACAGATCTTGTATTCTCTGTGAGTAGCCTAGGCTACAGTTTAAATTATATTTGTCTAAGAAAGGTTTATATTCCAAAAAGTTATTATCATCAAACACAATACCCTTTTCATACCAATCAAACTTAAAGAATGATTTCCTATTGATAACAATGACCCTATTGTGGCTAAGCTAAAGTAGCTAACAGCGTTTTAAAAATTGTGAGATCTGTTAAGAGAACTATAAAAGTGCTCTGCGCCTCCACTACTTCCAACCTGATCTCACAGAATTCCGTGAAATGAAAACGGCTCAAAATATGTTGCAGTTTCACGTCTGGTTACCGGATACTGATTCCACCCTAAACGGGAGGAACAGAACAGAGCAGGCACATAGACAGCAGGCAACGAGTGTGGGCGTGGAGAAGTTACTGTGAGGTTTCCTAGCTATATAAACGGAGCGGACCTTCATACTCAGGCTGTTTGAGTTGTGTGAATCTCGTCCTCAGGTAATATGAACACTTTAACTGGACTCATGAAGATCCTTTTAACTATTTGGCTTTTGTTTCCTGAAACTATCCTGGGTCAGTTTAATTGATACATACGAGTCTGCTACTTATGGACAATGTTAACTGTTATTATTGGCAACATGTGGAATCAGGTTTCCACATTTTAAACGCATTTCTTTATTTCGGAAGATGTAACCTAATAAGGGACGACATACTGTAGGCTATTCAAATAGTCCTACACAAGTTTAGAATAAAGAATGAAAAAACCCTGTCTTAAAACCCTGTCATAAAATCTGTATTGCATTAGAAAAACAGCATGGGATTATAATAAAGATGAGACACATGTAACCCATAAAACCCATTTTTGTTTAGATATCTTGAGTTGAGAGGTGAAGGGACCCCTTTGAAAATAGCCATGCCAGAGTTTATCTCGCCAAAATGTAGGCTAGCCTTATTACCTTAACCTGCTGCTGATTAATTATCGCTATAAATGTCTGGCAAACTGTATTTGAGTAATACTGACCGAAGTTAAAGCAAATGACAGTGTAGCAGCTCAGCCCAGGGAGTTGGGTCAGGTTCAAGTCACACAACGGGACCGAAGTGCTTCACAGCCAGCTCACCCTGAGGTGCACCCGCTGCCGCTGATGCGCATGCGCAGCGGGATCAGTGCGGGACTACTGTCTTTGGACAAGACCAAGCCCCTATGCCGTTCACTTAATACATCCATGGACAAGACTCGCACGAGAGGAGGTGTGGAGCCACAGCTTCTTCTGTTCTGTGTGTGTAGCTGTGGCTCCTCCAAGACAATATAATAAATATATTATAACAAAGATGGCACAATACATTTACTCAGCTCTGTCCTCCTGAAAGGGAGAAGTGGGAAAGTGCACTTGAAGAACTGTTGTGCCACTAGGCTACATTTAAAACAATGAAAAGAGTTTGAAAAGCTGTCTGTCCTTCAGAGGATTTCAGACTGTCTAAATAATGTCTGTGTCTATATAATGTGTGTTTCTCCAGGAGAGTATCATGTGGTGTGTCCGACTCTGATCGAGGCAGTAGACCTACGCTGTAACATTGATTTATTTTACGTTGCAATCCTCTCGGCTCTCTGCAGCGGGCGGGACTGCTGCACACACACACACACACACACACACACACACACACACACACACACACACACACACACACACACACACACACACACACACACACATAAATGAGTAGGGGAGACCAGGTACAGTTGTAAAACAGGGTCGGTTGTAACACTACCAATTCCATGAATGAGGGATAAGATAGGAGTCATGTGACAGTTTCAGTTTCCTCAGGCTTCCTTTATGATCCCACATGGAGGTTTTCCAGTCTGAGTAGCTATCTCTCCTGAAGCTACAGCAGAAAATCTAATTCTGAGGTAAGAAAGTAAAAAAAATAACAAGATAATATTTTGTTTAGTACTTCTACCGTTGTAGATAATGTTGTATGAGTTATATCAGGTCAAACTGTAGTTTCTCTAGTAAAGAATGGTGTCTCAACCTCCTGCTAATTAAAAAGCACAATGCTAAAAGCACCATGCTAATACAGCTAGCTAAACAATGGGTGACAGTGGCGGGGTAGGTTGTGGTTGTAACACGTGTTATGAAAGTGTTACAACCATCAAGTGTGGCTCAAGTGTGTTTTATGTAGCTTTTGGCTTTTGGGTCCACCAGGCATGCACTCCAGGCCTGACCAATTTCATTTGTCACCATTTTGACTCTGATTAACAATGCATTTTATTGGTTTGTTCTTGTCACCATTGTGACTGATAAAGACTGCATTTCGTTGGGCATCTTGGTTGTTTTGTGGAAAGGGGGATAATTTTTTTTTTTTTTTAAAAAAAAAAAAAAAAAAAAAAAAAAAAAAAAAAAAAAAAAAAAAAAAAAAAAAAAAAACAAAAACACACACAAAAACACAAAAACACACACACACACATACATACATACAAATACATAATACATACAAACACCTGCAGCGTGTACATGCACATACACTCCCCATATTAACACATATTATTTCATTGTTGCAGCCATTCATTTAAAATAAAACTGTTGTTGTGGCATATCACATGAGTACCCTTAGTTTTTGTTTTGTTTTGTTGGTAGGTTGTAACAAAGGACCACCTTGTATTTGTCATCATCTCACAAAGTCTGTGATACAGTTAAAGACATTTAAATTGTTGCCATTTGTAGCAGACAAATGTGGGTACTTTGCCTAAAAGTTTCAGAAAAAAGGTAGTTTTAGGTGCTGAAGAAAAAAGTGTTACAACCGTGTTCGGTCTCCCCTATATAATAAATAAATTATTATTTTTTTTGTCTTAAATCCACCAGTCATTTTCATATTTACCAACATTTGCAGCATCCTGAGCACTTTGGTTACTAGGAAAACTCAGCCCAGAGTAGTTTTATTTTCCCAAAAACAAGTCCGTTTTCAGTTCCAAGTTCCTTTTTATTTTTAAAGAACTGTAGGCCTACAAAAAAATGAAATAATATAAACAATATGATAATCAAACTTTTGACTGCTTTCTTGAATAACTAACACAATACTTTTACTTTTACTTTCAGTAGGCTACTTGAGGATATTTTTAAATAAACTACTTGCAATACTTAAGTACAACGAATGTTGAATACTTTAGTAGACTACTTCCACTTAAGTGTTGTGCTTGAAGAGCACTTCAACTTCTACTTCTACTTTTTGATAAAGCATTTGTACTTTTACTCACGTCTGGGTCTCTTGTAACATGTCTGCCACTGACTGACTTGACATGATGTTGCTGCCTAATGCTGGCAAGGGGATTGTTTGTTGGTGCAGTTCTGCTTTTGCGTGACGCAAGGAAAAAAAACGCCCATTCAAGACGGACTTGGTTTAACCCGTTATATAGACGCATCCAAGGTGGACTGGGAAACGCTGCCAAATCAGAGAGATTAAATCCGTTCAGATTACAGATCATCTACAGTGTGTTGTTAATTAAAAGATAAAAGATTTTGTAGACAGAATCAGGCTGAGATGCATCTCGACTCAGGTGTCATCATGAAAACAACTCAGGACTTCATTATGAAGATATTTTTAACTAGTTTGCTGTTTGCTGAAACTACCCTGGGTAAGTTTATGTAGTTTAATTCATATATGAGTCTGCTTGTTATTGGCAATAATGTTAACCCTAATTATTGGTAACGTTGAGTTTATAGGTTTAGGCTACACATTTGAATAAATAACGATTTTTATTATAATTATGAAGATGTAAAATATGACAGCTCATTGATGAACAGTAATGTTGAAATATGTGAGGCGTCCTTACTTTATGAATCCAAGCGGTTGTGTTTATTTATAAACTTCCAGAAACTATGTGGAACTTATTCAACCAAAGACCATTAGTACTGGTACTGACAGACACCTTACAACCATATACAACTTTGCGGGGTGTGCGTACGGTGTCTCGTAGCGTCCATACAGAGAGCGAACATAATAATTCACCAGAATTATCTACAAATAATAAGACAACTACATTTTGTGAAGACAATCTGTGATGATTGTGGTGTAAATGACTTGAACAACAGACTCGTTACCGATGTATAAAAACCCGCTTTTGACCGCACTTTACGTGCGGAAGCCAGACGTGCGACTGAGAGTCTTCCACACGTCTGGCTGGGCGTGTCAAGTTACAGAAAAGCCGGGTTAGACTTGTAGGGAAACAAGTAGAGAAACTGCAGGAGGAGTCCGACAGAACGGGCCGGAGGAGAAGCAGCGCCTCCGAACAAGATAATATCAGATATTAATATCAGAATACAGACCTCCCATAGATGTATGTCGTTGGACATAATTTCCTCCATCTAAATGTTAATATATTTGTATTAGTTGTAGGCTACAGTACATATATGTTCCAGTATAAGGTGATGATGATCAAGTTGAGAATGTATCAGCAGTAAAAGTCCTCAGAGAAACTGTCTAGAAGTCCAGTCGCAGCCAACCATCTTTATCATCATCTTTATAACTCGGTGATCTCATCTCAACCAAATAATAAATCATTAAGTTACAAACTTGGGGGTCTCTCTAGTTTTAATGGGGTTATGGCAAAGATTAAGTTAACACAAAACATTTTAGGCACAACAGGCTATATTTTTTATTTGCACCATCGTTAACCAGTTTAAATAACAGTTAACCTGTTAACATGTCTTCCATTGTGGCACATTTAGTAATTTTCAGTAAGGCTCTCCTTTTAGACATGTTCAAAATATAAAAAAGCGTTTCATAGCCTATTATAATGTGTAAACCTAAACTCCACTCTAACCCGGCTTTTCTGTAACTTGACACGCCCAGCCAGACGTGCGGAAGACTCTCAGTCGCACGTCTGGCTTCCGCACGTCAAGTGCGGTCAAAAGCGGGTTTTTAGGCTGCTCTTTCCCATTTGCTCTATTACTACTGTACTGAGAGGTTGTATGCATGAAAACTCTAACTTCTCTCCTGGACTTGATTAATATGAAGGTTCTTGTAGCTATTTTACTGTTTTCCAAAACTACCTTGGGTGAGTTTCCATAGTTTAGGATACTACTTCTTATGAGTCTGATTCTTATTGATAATAATTGGTAACTGTGATTATTGCAACATGTCATTTAGCAGTGGAGTAGCAGGTCAACAGTAGATACCACTTAGAAGATATATGATCTGAAAGCTGGGAACCTGAAGATTAATTTGAGATGCAGCTCAGCTCTGTGTATCAACAACTTTAACAGTTTGGAGCTCTCAAATCTCAAGAATGATATTTTTCAGCTATTGGATGACAAGCACTTCAGTTCTGCTCAGAAACCCTCTTACTGTCAGTAGACCTAAAGGAAAAGCGGAGCTCCTCTAAATGTCCTCAGTCTCTAGCTGGTGTTTGTAAAGTTTCATGAGGCTGTGACCCTAAATAATGTCTCTGTCTATATAATGTCCTGTTGTGGGTCAGTTTATGACTTTACTGTTTTATACAGATTGGTGAATGACGATAACTGCAGACTGGCAAAATCAGATCTTTTAGATCACTTCTTAAAACCTATTTTTATAGACTATATGTGGACTATAGGCTTTCATGTGAGGTCTCTTTTTATTGCTTTTTATTTTAACTCATTTTATTCAACTTGACATATCAAACTGTCCCAGTTGATCCATTAAATATATTGTTGAGGTGGAGCAGCACATTCTTCATTTTAGGAATAGTTGGAGAACTGAATGTAAACCATCAACTCTGGTCCTTCAGAGGTGTCCCACCATACTTCTATACGGGATAAAGGTGAATATGGACATCAGTATGAAGTGTGGACTCCTGTATGACCCTATAAAGGTCCTTTATGAGCGGGGTAGCTACAGCTAGCCTAGCCTAGCCTAGCCTAGCCTACCTTGTTCTGCTGTCGGACTACGGAACAAGTATAAACTAGTGACTGACATGGGCCCATTTAGACCTCTTAATACATCCATGATTTAGACCAGCAGACTAGTACAGCTTATAAGTTGTTACCGAGCTGCTGCTGATTTTATAACCGCGACATCATCTGACAAAATCACCAAAAGACACAAGTTAAAGACAACAGCAGAACTGTTAGTTCGGTTGTATTTACTTTAAAATAATCACACAGAGAGAGAAAAGTAGAAGCAACTGAAAACGTATTTTATCACACAGAGAAAAAAGTCACACAGAGAAAAAGTAGCAGCGACTGAAAACGTCTTTTATCAGAGAAGTAGCAGCGACTGAAGACGTCTTTCTTTAACTTTTCCTCTTTAACTTTTCCTCTTTAACTAGCTAACCCTACACAACAGGCTCGCTCGCTCATAGATTACATTACATGTCATTTAGCTGACTCTTTTATCCAAAGCGACTTCTAATCAGATAAACTCTGAATATTGTTATGATCTCCCGAGTGGCTGCCACGGTAGTACTACTAAAACACTCCGTGATTATTTAGGTTTACACATTATAATAGGTTATGAAACGCTTTTTATATTTTGAACATGTCTAAAAGGAGAGCTCCTTACTGAAAATGACTAAATGTGCCACAATGGAAGACATGTTAACAGGTTAACTGTTATTTAAACTGGTTAACGATGGTGCAAATAAAAAATATAGCCTGTTGTGCCTAAAATGTTTTGTGTTAACTTAATCTTTGCCATAACCCCATTACAACTAGAGAGACCCCCAAGTTTGTAACTTCATGATTTATTATTTGGTTGAGATGAGATCACCGAGTTATAAAGATGATGATAAAGATGGTTGGCTGCGACTGGACTTCTAGACAGTTTCTCTGAGGACTTTTACTGCTGATACATTCTCAACTTGATTATCATCACCTTATACTGGAAATATGTACTGTAGTCTACAACTAATACAAATATATTAACATTTAGATGGAGGAAATTATGTCCAACGACATACATCTATGGGAGGTCTGTATTCTGATATTAATATCTGATATTATCTTGCTCGGAGGCGCTGCTTCTCCTACTTGTACTGCAAAGTCTTCATCTGTAACATGACACCACACAGTCTCTTCCAGGCCGTTTCGCTTTCGTTTTTTTTTTTTTGTAGTTTTTTTCTTCCTGTCATGTCGCGCTCACAGTCAACTTGTGCAGTTCATTCAGTGGGCGGTGCCATGCTGAGTTACTCTCTTGGGGATGATAAACTGGCTTTCCCGTTTGCTCTATAACTACTGTACTGATAGGTTGTATACATGAAAACTCTCCTGGACTTGATTAATATGAAGATTCTTGTAGCTATTTTGTTGTTTTCCAAAACTACCTTGGGTGAGTTTCCATAGTTTAGGATACTACTTCTTATGAGTCTGATTCTTATTGACAATAATTGGTAACCATGATTATTGCAACATGGCATTTAGCAGTGGAGTAGCAGGTCAACAGTAGATACCACTTAGAAGATATATGATCTGAAAGCTGGGAACCTGAAGATTAATTTGAGATGCAGCTCAGCACTGTGTATCAACAACTGTAACATTTTGGAGCTCTCAAATCTCAAGAATGACATTTTTCAGCATAAGATGACAGGCACTTCAGCTGTGTAAACTGCTCAGAAACCCTCTTACTGTCAGTAGACCTGAAGGAAAAGCAGAGCTCCTCTAAAGGCCCTCAGTCTCTAGCTGGTGTTTGGAGAGTTTCATGAGGCTGTGACCCTAAATAATGTCTCTGTCTATATAATGTCCTGTTGTGTGTCAGTTTATGACTTTACTTATTACTTATAACTTTACTTATCACTTCTTAAAACATATTTTTATAGACTATATGTGGACTATAGGCTTTCATGTGAGGTCTCTTTTTATTGCTCTTTATTTTAACTAATCTTATTCAACTTGACATATCAAACGCCCGACGAGGTGTCCATTAATGGATGAAGGTTGCCTCCGCAGTCAGTCCTACAGTTTCAGGTGAAGTAGCCTGTGTGTTAGCGCCATCCTGTGGTGTTCAGAAGACGAGTTGGAAATAAGAGATCCACATTTCCTTTATGATTTAATGTAACATTTATTTAGCCTAGACCAGTAAACAGACAGTTTCACCGGAACTCCTTTAGGAGGTGTCCTACATCACTTTTTTAAGGACACCCTGCAGCCAATCAGAATCGAGTATTCACCCAGACCATGGTATCAAAATGAATGATGATAACTGCAGACTCCCAATATCAGATCTTTTAGATCACTTCTTAAAACCTATTTTTATAGACTATATGTGGACTATAGGTTTCATGTGATGTGTCTTTTTATTGATCTTTATTTTAACTTATTTTATTCAACTGGACATATCAAACTGTCCCAGTTGATCCATTAAATATATTGTTGAGGTGGAGCAGCACATTCTTCATTTTAGGAATAGTTGGAGAACTGAATGTAAACCATCAACTCTGGTCCTTCAGAGGTGTTAAAGCTGTGTGAATGTTATGTCTGTTTCTCCAGGAGAGCATCGTCTCACCTGTCCTCAGACCATAGAGGCAGCAGAAGGAGATGATGTCATTATACGGTGTGGTCTGGACCCCCCCGTCGACTTGTCTGACTCCACGCTGGATGTGGCGAGACTCGACCTCGGTGACGATGATGGTGATGTCCACTGCTATCGAAGAGGAAAGGACCAACAGGATGACCAGATGGATCGATACAGAGACAGAACAACTCTCAACCATGAAGACCTGATCAGAGGCATCGTGACTCTGAAGATCTCCTCAGTAACTCTGTCTGATAGTGGTCCATACAAAGTCTACGTCCCAGACCTGACAGCCAGTTTTATCGTTAACATCACTGTTGGTAAGCATGCTGAGTTATTAGTTTGATTCAGATTCTAAAAGTGTTGTCTGATTTCAGGATATCCCAATAAAGGCCCTGATTTAAGACCTTGAAGAAGAAGAAGAAGAAGATTTATTTATTTATATTAGGAAAATGCACATTAATCAACATTTCTGTAAATATGCCAGTGTTAGCCAGTCGGCTAATTTTCAACTGTAGTCCTAGTTGCATGCTCTAAATGAAAACTGAGAACACCTGTGTGGGTGTTTTAAGAGTCTTTTAATACTGGATATCTTCTCGTGTAAACTGTCCAGTTTAGATAACGGGCACAGACAGCTTTGACTACTAGAACACATTTTGGTCGTTTTTTTCCACGTACTGAGAACTATATTTATTTAATTTTACTTTTTTTTACAGCACCCAAAGGCCAAGTGAGCGAGACCACAACTAGACCTCCAGCTACCAGTCCTGGTAAATGTCTGATCAGTTGTCTAGAAGTCTGTACCCAATAGTTTTAAATTCATGCATAACGTTTACATCAGAACTATAAATTTCAACGCTGCACTAGAGCAGCACGGTACATCGTTGTAGCATCAACATCACGATGTGCACACAGGACGTCCTGCTCCAGTGGTTCTGGTACTGATCTCTTCTGATGTGTTTTCCATCAGGGACCAACAGTATAGGTCGGCCTAATTAATATGAATATGTAAAGTAACTAAAGCTATAAAAACAGAAGAAAAACGTACAATAGGCAAGTAGGAGAAAATGAAAATACTCCATTAAAAGTACCTTACAGTTGTATTGAAGTACAGTATAGTTACTTTCCACTGCTGATAAAATGCAATGATATGTACGTGTAGCAAACCTAAACATTAATTCCTGACATGTTTCTATCTGTCAGCAGCTCAGACACTCTGCTGTCTGCGCTGACGTACCGTCAGCTGTTGGGACACAGATGTTGTCCCGTCCCGTCTCTGGTACATCATTATATGCAATATACATAATTGCTATGCAATAAATAGTTGCTGTGCAAACAACCAAATAATACTGGATAGTAATGGGAATCTGTAAATTGCAATGTAGTAAAGAATACGCTGTAGGTTTCATTGTGCAGTAACATCTATTGGCCAGTAGATGGCGGTCTAATACCACAAATGAACATAACAGCTACAGGCCAAAAGTTTGGACACACCATCTCATTCAATGAGTTTCCTTTTTATTTTCATGACTATTTACATTGTAGATTCTCACTGAAGGCATCAAAACTATGAATGAACACATATGGAATTATGTACTTAACAAAAAAGTGTGAAATAACTGAAAACATGTCTTATATTTTAGATTCTTCAAAGTAGCCACCCTTTGCTTTTTTTGATAACTCTTCAAACCCTTGGTGTTCTCTCAATGAGCTTCATGAGGTAGTCACCTGAAATGGTTTTACCTTCACAGGTGTGCTCTGTCAGGGTTCATTAGTGGAAGTTTGTCCCTTATTAATAAAAAAAGTAAAGGGTGGCTACTTTGAGGAATCTAAAATATAAGACATGTTTTCAGTTATTTCACACTTTTTTGTTAAGTACATAATTCCATATGTGTTCATTCATAGTTTTGATGCCTTCAGTGAGAATCTACAATTACAACGTTACTGTAATTGCGTTACTTTTGTAACTCATTACTCCAAGACTGACAGGGAGATTGTGACAGTGGATGTGTATGTTGATAAACCCTGGATCATCTTTGGAAACTGTCCTTCTAAACTCAACTCTGTCTGATATTTCTTCAGACTCTGCAAAGGAGGAATCTGACTGGATAATAGTGTTGGCCTGTGTCTGTGGTGTTGTTGGTCTTCTTCTTCTCCTGGTGAAACGTGGAGTCATCCGTAAGTTACAAACTGCTTTACAGCATTTTATTATCAGTGGGGAAAATAACTCGGTACATTTACTCCTTAACAGTGTTGGGGAAGTTACTTTTAAAAAGTAATGTTTGCTCGTTACTCGTTGTTTCTTAAATAAAGTAATCCGGTAGTTTAATTAGTTACCCCCTGTGGAAAGTAACTTTTAACGTTACTTTTACAGAATATGTAAATATAACCTGTACATAACGAATACACATATATACAGATTACAACTCACTGCAATATACATCATTATATGCAATATACATAATTGCTATGCAATAAATAGTTGCTGTGCAAACAACCAAATAATACTGGATAGTAATGGAAATCTGTAAATTGCAATGTAGTAAAGAATACGCTGTAGGTTTCATTGTGCAGTAACATCTATTGGCCACTAGATGGCGCTCTAAGACCAGAAATGAACATAACAGCTACAGGCCAAAAGTTTGGACACACCTTCTCATTCAATGCGTTTCCTTTTTATTTTCATGACTATTTACATTGTAGATTCTCACTGAAGGCATCAAAACTATGAATGAACACATATGGAATTATGTACTTAACAAAAAAGTGTGAAATAACTGAAAACATGTCTTATATTTTAGATTCTTCAAAGTAGCCACCCTTTGCTTTTTTATTAATAAGGGAAAAACTTCCACTAATGAACCCTGACAAAGCACACCTGTGAAGGTAAAACCATTTCAGGTGACTACCTCATGAAGCTCATTGAGAGAACACCAAGGGTTTGCAGAGTTATCAAAAAAAGCAAAGGGTGGCTACTTTGAAGAATCTAAAATATAAGACATGTTTTCAGTTATTTCACACTTTTTTGTCAAGTACATAATTCCATATGTGTTCATTCATAGTTTTGATGCCTTCAGTGAGAATCTACAATGTAAATAGTCATGAAAATAAAGAAAACCTACAGGTACAGTAGTCATGTGATAGACCAGCAGCGTGAATGGCACGGTGAAATGCTCTTCAACAATTAAACCAGCGACAGCATCGCGAGTTTAACAGCTGAACTAATCCTCAGCAGGATTGTAATTAAGGAATGTTCAACACTGTACTAACATACATCCATGAATCAAAGTATTAACTATTGTTTCTGGATGACATATTTGCAGTAAGCTCCTAGCATTACAGTAGACATAAGCATGCAATCCTGAACTATAATAAAGAAAATCCTGTTATGTTAACTACACAAACAAAGATACATGCAGCACCAGCATGGACATAAAATTGTGCGCTTACGTTCTCAATAACGCACACGGCAACACAACAGAATGCTATACAAGTAACGTGCAACTTTAAATATAAAAAACATAATTGTTTTAACAAGTTCTGCAAACTGCTTTTCTTTTTCTCAGAGAGTTGCATCGAGAGGCTCAGAGGAAGGAAGGAGCAAGAACCAGAGACAGCAGGGAATGGATGTGAGATGAAAAACCTGAACATGGAAGCAGCAAAAGGAGATGAAGACCTGGAGAGAGCTGCAGGAAATGGAAACGTCTTACTGTAGGAAACCTCTCTGAGAGCTTGAATTCAACTTTATTTATAGTATCAAATCATAACAAGAGTTATCTCAGGACACTTTACAGATAGAGTAGGTCTAGACCACACTCTATAGTTTATAAAAAGCCCCAACAATGACAGATGCAGTATTAGAATAGATGCAGATAAAGGTTTTACACAACTCAGACACAACCTGGATCATAATAAGGAGTCCTTTTGGTCCTGATGCAGTATTAGAAAAGGATCTTTACATAAATCTTCTGAGCTGGTCAACAATAAGCCCCCGAACAAAATCATATTAACAACATCCAGGATGGTTTATTACACGGCTGCTCACTAAAGAAATCAAACATTTTACACATTTTACACAAATATTGATTTAAAGGCCGAGCTGCAGGGTTCATTTTCCAACAAATTTGTGCAACTTGCTTGTTGGTAAATAAATGTAAACTGTTTTCCGTTGTATTTGATGTTGTTGGGTATCACAAAACAGAATATAATATGAAAAAGTAGGTACTATTTTACAGAGGTTTACTGTGATTCTCCTTTCCCCCACAATGCATTGCATTACGTCCCCTTGGGGAGACGACAGACCAAAGCCCGCCTTGAGACCCATATTTTTATTAGTTGTCATTTAGTTACCAGACGGAGAGGACTCCTTTTAGTACCCGGGGTATTCCTGCATGTACTGTAACTATGCTGTACTTCAATACAACTGTAAGGTACTTTTAATGGAGTATTTTCTATTTTCATTGTACGTTTTACTTCTCTATTTTTATAGCTTAGCATATGTATGTATCCACCTTAACCCGGGTTAGGTTGGGACTCTTAATATCAGGGACATAAAGAACGCTGCTTTCCATCCTTTAACAACATTCAAAGTAACTTGAATCTCACACCTTAACCCGGGTTAGATCACCTAGAAGCTTTGGCCCTTATTTTTACCGTCTGTGGCCTTAACCTCACCGTGAGTTGGGACTCTTAAAGGAGAAAATAATTCAACACGTAGCTCTGTTGTTTGTGGTCACGGAGGTCTGTCAGTAGCGAGAAAACTAAACTAATCAGCGTTGCCTACACCGAGTTCTCCTCCTGCTCCAGTTAGCACCCAGGAGGCTGAAACGGGGCAGGTTTTAAACCTGCTTTTAGCCTCTGAACATGTTGGAGATGTAATTACAAGTGCCTAGACATGAGAACTGATTCCTTCTGAGTGAACACAGTGAATATGACTGCAGTAGATGTGAAAGAAATACATAAAAGTCGTGTTAATTCAGCCAGTGCACATACCTCTGTTTTGTTCTGGTGTTCTGGTGAAGTCCACACAAGTCGATTGTCGAACTCATACAATCCATTATTCCAAAAACATATCGGGGACATAACGAAAGCTGCTTTCTATCATTTAAAACTATCCAAAGTGACTTGAAATGACAATTAGTGAACAGAACTGCTGTATGATGACGCAGGATTTTATTTGCTGCACTTTCTTTTGGCTTTTGTTGATGTTGCACTTTGTTAAAACATATTGTATTTATCTGATTCATACTTGGATGTACGAAGCCAAACTTAATGTTCAACTGTAGAACTTATTCCACCTTAAATCTTATTTTTAAATGCCTACATGCTCAAGCTGCTTTTCTCTTAACCGAATGCATTTGTTACAAAACACCAGCACCATGTATCTTTATGGATGTATTTGTGATATTTTTAATGTATTTGTGTATGTACTTTACCTTTTTAACTATTCTATTTGTATATCCTTCTTCTTAAAGCTAAATAAAGTCTTTAAAAAGCCTCTCGGATCAGCTGGAAAATGCATCTTCATAAAGCTGAAAACCAAAAAGAAATGCTGAGATTCTCAGTGCTGCAGCGCCCCCTGCTGGTCCTCTCCTTACACACATCTGTTATCACTCTCATCAGTACCAGCGCTTTTTATTATCTTTGGCTCATTTTTAGGGGGGAAAGATGACGACAACAAGGTATATAAGAAACAAGTTTATTTAAAAATGCAATAAATATTGTTTATTTACATTAAGGAGTATGGTAATCATAGTTATTGATCTTTTTATGTTGTAAAAAGCTTGTAACATAGGAAAGGGTTAATTTAATAGTTGACAACTATTGATTAGTCTTTGCAGCTCTACATGTAATTACATTGTGGTATGACCATTTGTTTTTGTTTTGATTGTACAAACTATAAATTGTGAAAAAAAAATGTGTGTAAAATCTGACTAAAACCTCAGATAAATTTGCCCTGAAAATACAAACTTACTAAATAAATACACAAAAACAATTCTCATGTAGCCTACAACACTTGAAACTTAAATATTTGGTCACTTACCACCTCTGATTATTTACCTTTTCACAGCAGCACTTTTATTTATTAATTCCATCTGGTTTTTAGCAGGGCTGTCTCTAGGACTTGAGTAGAATCGGGACTTAGCCCAGACCCTTTTAAATAAACTGAATGCAATGCAGAACAGCGATCAGCTTGCCCAGCTTGTTAATAACCAGTGTATGTTCATTTTAGCTGCCCAGTCTGTAGATGTTAGTTAGATGGCACCAACATTTGGTCTAATCATAACTGGCCTGGCAACCCAAAGGACAGGGTTTGTTTCCAGATTTGTGTGGCCACCTATGACATTAAACATTTCATTTCCTGCATTCTGGTGAATTTGTATGCACCTATTTCTAGCTTTTTCTGAATCAATATGCTGAGCTTTATGTAAAGGGAAACATAGATTACAATCCAAATATAAAAACATAATGGAATATATTGCAGTAAGGCTCTCAGGCATTCTGTATTGCTTTCAACTATTTATTCTCCTTTGGATCAGATTTTGTAATTATATCTGAGTCAGCACACATGTAGCCTAGCATCATTTACTCTTCCCTCCTCTTTTGTTGAGAAAGAAACCTCCTTAAATGTGCATATGACAATTATTCACCTCAAGGATACATTCATCAATTTTAATAAATTAATAAACCCCTGGACTGTAATATTTCAGATGTCTGTCTTCAAAACTTGAGAGCCCTGACTATGGACCTTTTTCACAGCAGACATGTTGACTTGTCATAGTAGGAAAAGCACAGCTGACATTGATCACCTTAATGATGGCTCAGTTCCATCAAGTGTCCCAGTAAGATATTTCAGTGAGTCAGCATGCACAATACCAGGACCTCTCCTAAGTGGAATGCAGCCATCAGTAATGGTTTAATACCAGGACCTCTCCTAAGTGGAATGCAGCCATCGTTAATGGTTTAATACCAGGGTCTCTCCTAAGTGGAATGCAGCCATCAGTAATGGTTTAATACCAGGGTCTCTCCTAAGTGGAATGCAGCCATCAGTAATGGTTTAATACCAGGGTCTCTCCTAAGTGGAATGCAGCCATCAGTAATGGTTTAATACCAGGACCTCTCCTAAGTGGAATGCAGCCATCAGTAATGGTTTAATACCAGGACCTCTCCTAAGTGGAATGCAGCCATCAGTAATGGTTTAATACCAGGGTCTCTCCTAAGTGGAATGCAGCCATCGTTAATGGTTTAATACCAGGGTCTCTCCTAAGTGGAATGCAGCCATCAGTAATGGTTTAATACCAGGGTCTCTCCTAAGTGGAATGCAGCCATCATTAATGGTTTAAAACCAGGGTCTCTCCTAAGTGGAATGCAGCCATCATTAATGGTTTAAAACCAGGGTCTCTCCTAAGTGGAATGCAGCCATCATTAATGGTTTAAAACCAGGGTCTCTCCTAAGTGGAATGCAGCCATCATTAATGGTTTAATACCAGGACCTCTCCTAAGTGGAATGCAGCCATCAGTAATGGTTTAATACCAGGACCTCTCCTAAGTGGAATGCAGCCATCAGTAATGGTTTAATACCAGGGTCTCTCCTAAGTGGAATGCAGCCATCGTTAATGGTTTAATACCAGGGTCTCTCCTAAGTGGAATGCAGCCATCATTAATGGTTTAATACCAGGGTCTCTCCTAAGTGGAATGCAGCCATCATTAATGGTTTAATACCAGGGCCTCTCCTAAGTGGAATGCAGCCATCATTAATGGTTTAATACCAGGACCTCTCCTAAGTGGAATGCAGCCATCAGTAATGGTTTAATACCAGGACCCTCCTAAGTGGAATGCAGCCATCAGTAATGGTTTAAAACCAGGGTCTCTCTTAAGTGGAATGCAGCCATCGTTAATGGTTTAATACCAGGGTCTCTCCTAAGTGGAATGCAGCCATCAGTAATGGTTTAATACCAGGGTCTCTCCTAAGTGGAATGCAGCCATCGTTAATGGTTTAATACCAGGACCTCTCCTAAGTGGAATGCAGCCATCGTTAATGGTTTAATACCAGGGCCTCTCCTAAGTGGAATGCAGCCATCAGTAATGGTTTAATACCAGGACCTCTCCTAAGTGGAATGCAGCCATCATTAATGGTTTAATACCAGGACCTCTCCTAAGTGGAATGCAGCCATCGTTAATGGTTTAATACCAGGACCTCTCCTAAGTGGAATGCAGCCATCGTTAATGGTTTAATACCAGGACCTCTCCTAAGTGGAATGCAGCCATCGTTAATGGTTTAATACCAGGCTCTCCTAAGTGGAATGCAGCCATCAGTAATGGTTTAATACCAGGGTCTCTCCTAAGTGGAATGCAGCCATCAGTAATGGTTTAATACCAGGGCCCTCCTAAGTGGAATGCAGCCATCATTAATGGTTTAATACCAGGGTCTCTCCTAAGTGGAATGCAGCCATCAGTAATGGTTTAATACCAGGACCCTCCTAAGTGGAATGCAGCCATCAGTAATGGTTTAATACCAGGGTCTCTCCTAAGTGGAATGCAGCCATCGTTAATGGTTTAATACCAGGGGCTCTCCTAAGTGGAATGCAGCCATCATTAATGGTTTAATACCAGGGTCTCTCCTAAGTGGAATGCAGCCATCATTAATGGTTTAATACCAGGGCCTCCTAAGTGGAATGCAGCCATCATTAATGGTTTAATACCAGGACCTCTCCTAAGTGGAATGCAGCCATCAGTAATGGTTTAATACCAGGACCTCTCCTAAGTGGAATGCAGCCATCAGTAATGGTTTAATACCAGGGTCTCTCCTAAGTGGAATGCAGCCATCAGTAATGGTTTAATACCAGGGTCTCTCCTAAGTGGAATGCAGCCATCATTAATGGTTTAATACCAGGACCTCTCCTAAGTGGAATACAGCCATCAGTAATGGTTTAATACCAGGACCTCTCCTAAGTGGAATGCAGCCATCATTAATGGTTTAATACCAGGACCTCTCCTAAGTGGAATGCAGCCATCGTTAATGGTTTAATACCAGGGCCTCTCCTAAGTGGAATGCAGCCATCGTTAATGGTTTAATACCAGGGCCTCTCCTAAGTGGAATGCAGCCATCGTTAATGGTTTAATACCAGGACCTCTCCTAAGTTGAATGCAGCCATCATTAATGGTTTAATACCAGGGTCTCTCTTAAGTGGAATGCAGCCATCATTAATGGTTTAATACCAGGACCTCTCCTAAGTGGAATGCAGCCATCGTTAATGGTTTAATACCAGGACCTCTCCTAAGTGGAATGCAGCCATCATTAATGGTTTAATACCAGGGTCTCTCTTAAGTGGAATGCAGCCATCATTAATGGTTTAATACCAGGACCTCTCCTAAGTGGAATGCAGCCATCATTAATGGTTTAATACCAGGGCCTCTCCTAAGTGGAATGCAGCCATCAGTAATGGTTTAATACCAGGACCTCTCCTAAGTGGAATGCAGCCATCAGGTAATGGTTTAATACCAGGACCTCTCTAAGTGGAAAGAGGTGCAGCCATCAGTAATGGTTTTATACCAGGGCCTCTCCTAAGTGGAATGCAGCCATCATTAATGGTTTAATACCAGGACCTCTCCTAAGTGGAATGCAGCCATCAGTAATGGTTTAATAACAGGACCTCTCCTAAGTGGAATGCAGCCATCGTTAATGGTTTAATACCAGGGCCTCTCCTAAGTGGAATGCAGCCATCGTTAATGGTTTAATACCAGGGTCTCTCCTAAGTGGAATGCAGCCATCATTAATGGTTTAATACCAGGGCCTCTCCTAAGTGGAATGCAGCCATCATTAATGGTTTAATACCAGGGACTCTCCTAAGTGGAATGCAGCCATCGTTAATGGTTTAATACCAGGGTCTCTCCTAAGTGGAATGCAGCCATCATTAATGGTTTAATACCAGGGCCTCTCCTAAGTGGAATGCAGCCATCATTAATGGTTTAATACCAGGGCCTCTCCTAAGTGGAATGCAGCCATCAGTAATGGTTTAATACCAGGGCCTCTCCTAAGTGGAATGCAGCCATCAGTAATGGTTTAATACCAGGGCCTCTCCTAAGTGGAATACAGCCATCAGTAATGGTTTAATACCAGGGTCTCTCCTAAGTGGAATGCAGCCAATTTTAATGGTTTCTCTCTCACTCACTCTGCGCAAATGGCTCAAGTGCTGTGAGCATGGACAGAGCCTGTACAGAGTGTTCGCTCAGGCCACGGCTCCTTTTTTCCAACATGTTGAGAAATGCCCTGGCTTGCAGAGGGCTGTCAGTTGAGTTTCAGTTTATCAGTTAAGTTTCAGTTGGTGTTCGTGTGCGTCAGTGACCACAAGTAAGTTACAGTTATAATATATAGATAAGTTAATATACGCAATTTATTATCGAGTTTACAGTAAGTGACAGCCTTTATCTCCATTGTATAGCTTTTTGGCATTCTTATTGTAGTTTCCGTTGAGCACTGTATATTTAAGTAACTAGGGAGTTATTAGCCTCAATTGTATTTATGTTAGTTAATATTGATGTTTATTTCTGTTTCCTTTAGAACCACACTTACACTGTAAAGTGTCTAAAGATATAGTGCCTGTGCATCTGTATTTGAAAGTAGGCCTATATATTAAAAGCTTCAAGGAATATCCCTGCCTTCCGTGTCCTGACTAGACACCTGTTAGGTTTAAAAAAGTTTTAACTATGCTTACATTTTTGAAAACAATGTTTAATGTAGCCTGCAGCTAAATCTAATCAAGTAACTACACTAATTAGTGTTTGTCTGGCTCACACCGTCTGTAGCTTCTAAAGAATTGATTAGGTCATGGCTGTTATTTAGCATACTGTAGGAGACTCATTGTCCCCACAGGAAAGGTAACTTTTGTCTCTTTTAGGGGAGCCATCCCCAGACGTGATTAAGACAAAGAACGAGTATTGCTGTAGTTTGGAAACAATTGACACGTCTCGGTAAGATCCTGTGACCGGGTGTAGGTCACTCAGGACACTGATTGGGAGCGTACACCTTTTCTTTTGAGAGACATCTGACCAATAGGGAAAGATTTCATTTGAGGAACGAGCCAGGTGCGGGGAAATAAATGTGTGATCCGGGGAAGGTCTCGGGACTTCAATCTGTGACCCGCAAGGGAAGCAAGTTGAAGTCCGCTGTTTACAGTGTAATTGTCTGTTTGTCGCAGGACTGTCTTATGTGACTCCGCAAGGAGAGCATGAGGTCAGTCCGCTGTCAGCTGCAGTGTAACTTTTGTGCCTTGACTGTCGTTTTCATGTTGTTTTATTAAACCCTTTTGCTTGACTTTCAATCAGACCCAAGCCTCACCTTCCTCCTCCAGAAATCAGAAAGAAGGCGTCTTTTAGAATTCTTAACACACCCCATATCGGTGACTAATTTTCATAACCAGCAAGAGTCCCCATTACTCACTCACTCACTCACACACACACACACACCATGCGGAAACTGAATAAATGCTTTGTCACTCTTTCCTGTTTTCAAAACTTGAGAGCCCTGAGTCAACAACCAATGAAAACAAATCTTTTTCTCTCTCTCACACACACACACACACACACACACGAGAACTGGGAGGGTAGTTGTGTGCACTGGCGGCGCCAGATATTTTCTTTTGCTGGTGCTTGTGGTTGCTGGACGTTTCAGTGAGGGTTTGAGTTTCCCTTGACACAAATAGGCTAACGTTACACACACTCGCGCAGATGCCCACCCACCTCCGCTGCGGTTTACTAAACAAGCAAACGAGAGAGATTGACTTAAAGTTACTGCAGTTCACTACAGTGGCTCAGAAGAGTAATGCAGCAGGCCATACACCACACACAGCCAAGCACACACATAAAAACACACGCGCATGTATCCTCACACAGTTTTCACATTTGCACGTATGGTCAAAATACTGTAGTCATATCTCAATATATCTAAATAAGCCACGGAGGGCGAACACGTTTTCTGGACTAAAAATAAACCAATGTCCAGTGCGCTGTATAACTTTAGATTCGGTGATCCATTTATTAACATTTCTGTAAAACACGTTTATAACTGTAATGCTCTTCTACGAGACAGAGATAAGAGTAAAGTTCTTATATGGACCCCTATCAGCTGACTCACCCACTGTGGCCTGGCTGTGTGATCCCCTGGTCTAATGTCATGTACAGCAGGGTGACCCCTGGTCTGATGTCACGTACAGCAGGGTGACCCCTGGTCTAATGTCATGTACAGCATGGTGACCCCTGGTCTGATGTCACGTACAGCAGGGTGACCCCTGGTCTAATGTCACGCACAGCAGGGTGACCCTGGTCTAATGTCACGCATAGGGGGGGACCCCTGGTCTAATGTCACGCATAGGCATGGTGACCTGGTCTGTATCGTCACGCATAACAGGGTGACCCCTGGTCTAATGTCACGTACAGCAGGGTGACCCCTGGTCTGATGTCACGTACAGCATGGTGACCCCTGGTCTGATGTCACGTACAGCAGGGTGACCCCTGGTCTGATGTCACGTACAGCAGGGTGACCCCTGGTCTGATGTCACGCATACAGCAGGGTGACCCTCGGTCTAATGTCACGTACAGCATGGTGACCCCGGTCTAATGTCACGTACAGCAGGGTGACCCTGGTCTAATGTCACGTTACAGCAGGGTGACCCTGGTCTAATGTCACGCATTGCAGGGTGACCCCTGGTCTAATGTCACGCATGCAGGGTGACCCCTGGTCTGATGTCACGCGCATACAGGGGGACCCCTGGTCTGATGTCACGCATACAGGGTGACCCCTGGTCTAATGTCACGCATAAGGGTGACCCCTGGTCTAATGTCACGCATTACGATGGTGACCCTGGTCTAATGTCAACGCGATAAGCAGGGTGACCCCTGGTCTAATGTCACGCATACAGCAGGGTGACCCCTGGTCTAATGTCACGCATGCAGGGTGACCCCTGGTCTGATGTCAATGCGTACAGCAGGGTGACCCCTGGTCTGATGTCACGCATAGCAGGGTGACCCCTGGTCTGATGTCACGCATACAGGGTGACCCCTGGTCTGATGTCCACGCAGGCGGGTGACCCCTGGTCTGATGTCACGCTACAGCAGGGTGACCCCTGGTCTAATGTCACGCGACAGGGTGACCCTGGTCTAATGTCACGCAGTTACAGGGGGTGACCCTGGTCTAATGTCACGCATACAGCAGGGTGACCCTGGTCTAATGTCACGATAAGCAGGGTGACCCCTGGTCTGATGTCACGCATACGGGGGTGACCCTGGTCTGATGTCACGATACAGCAGGGTGACCCCTGGTCTGATGTCACGTATAGCAGGGTGATGACCCTTGGTCTAATGTCACGCATACAGGGGTGACCCCTGGTCTAATGTCACGGTAAGCAGGGTGACCCTGGTCTAATGTCACGTACAGCAGGGTGACCCTTGGTCTAATGTCACGCATAAGCAGGGTGACCCTTGGTCTAATGTCACGCATTCGCAGGGGACCCTGGTCTATTGTCACGTACAGCAGGGTGACCCTGGTCAATGTACCGT